>NC_142243.1:62912521-63065394 GCF_052056855.1 Sturnus vulgaris | reverse complement strand
TTCTCTCAATTCAAAGTGGAGTGCCCTTCGACTTCAAAGAATCTCTGTCACCTTTTACACCAGTAGCGACAGACAGACTGTCTCTTCCCATTCCGCTCCACTACTGTCCAGTGCACTGCAAAACAAGTACTGCACTCCTAAATTAACATTTGAAACAACACCTGCAGACTTCTCCAAATTGAGTGTCACTTTAAGTGAAGATTTATGTTATAATATAATTACCGTTTTTAATAAACCAAACTGGAGGAAAAGCAGTTTTTTTGTTTTGTTTTTTTTTGTTTGTTTGTTTATTTGTTTTCTCACAAATTGAAGTTTCAGCAATTGCTTTTGCTTCAGTGCAGAATAAAATAAAATCAGAACCATGCTAAAATCTTCTGACTCATGATCAGGGCATTCACCTTAAATATACGAGATTCAAGGTTATATCTTTGCACTAAATTAGGAAGATTCTTGATGTTGTCGGTTCTGAAGTTTCTCCTTCCTCTGTGACTTTAGCCAGGAATACCATTCTGATCATGTGAAGACTTCCGAAAAAGGACTCTCCTAAATGTTTGGATTTCAATAAACTAGAATTAGCTAACAAAAATTCCCACTAGATCTAATGCATCGTTCTTAAATAGGAACAGATTTTAAAGTACACGTCAACAACAAAGTAGTATCGCCTGTCATTTATGTCTTTTGTTGCTGATAAAATTGCTGTTATCAATACTGTAAGCCATAGATTGGGTTGGTAGACATTTTTTTCGCATCAATTAATTTAATTATTAGACTCTTCGATTTATGTGATGCAAGTTCAAAGGAATTAGTAGTTATTAAAAATTATTGCTGCTCCTCAACCAAGGTTCACTTTTTCCTTTATCACAATTTAGATAAAGAAAGAACACACGAAATTATGCACTCACAAAATCTCAACTGCCTTGTAGAAGTATTTTAGAGGAAAATTTCTTTGTCTGCAATGACAGAGGCGAGGCTTAGGTTGGGCATTTTGATGTTGGGAAGCATCCTAAAGTAGGAATAGCTTTAAACTATCATCAGATCCAAAGTGCTTAAAGAAGCCCTGTCCTTACAGGTTACTGGGTGCCCTCAAGCCCAGGCAGACCACCTTCTGCTGGAATTCACTTTGGATTGCAAGAGGGAGGTAAATTTATTCATGTGGCTGGGTTTTCACATACTGGGTAAACTGTCCACGTCCACCCCATGGCCTACCAGTGGAAACAAGAATGAATCACGGCAGGGCAGTCGCTGCTGCCAGATGAGCAGACCTCAGCAAGTAATTCATGGAGGGCAGGGATGGCAGGACACACTTTGGGGAGGCTCCACCTGCAGGTGTCACAGGCGATTTGGAACAATCAATCTACGTGTCTGCCAAAACAGGAGCGCTGGGGGTGGTGTATTGAATCTGGAGCAGCTTTGGGTGAAATCAGCTGAACTTTCTCATGTGCACATGCACACATTTAGCTAGGCAGGGGAGGCATGAATGATGGATTTCACAGAGGCATGGCATATGGAGAACCAGGAAAAGAAAAGATTCCCTCTCCGTAGATCAGCCAAAAATTAAGACCAAGAAACATCAGAGCCTGCTTATAAACATAAGAAACAAGTGTAAAATGATCATGTTAGCAATTGAAATTTTTCTTCTTAGCTGCCTTTGTTATTTAAGGGTTTTTATGGTTTTCCTAAGAAATTAATCTGTTTTGCTTTTCCTTTCAGGTTAAGCTACCAGAACTTTTGGTACACAGAAACAATGCCAAGATGCACCTTTATTTTCCTTTTTTCCCCTCTGGATCTCTGAAATCTGTGGTTGTCATTTCTGTCCCAGTCTTCCTCCAGCTTTTTTAGCATCAAAAAACCGATGATTTTTAAAGATCAGCAAATACAATCTCCATTATGGCTAGAGAAACCAGTAATCACTTGTGTCTTGTGCCTACTATAACACTTGTGTTGGCCAGGCTGATGTGAGTACCCAGAAGGAATATATGTGGTGGAAACTGACAAAGCTGAATTGGAAGGGATAGAGAAAGAAAATCTTAAGTATTGGGTTTAAACATCATACACAAATTGCGTTTTGAGTGTTGTTAGGCTTCACTACTAGGGATTTTTGGTGAGTATTGACAGAAGGCATGCATGAAAAGGAAAGAGAGCAGAGACATGGAGAACAAAGAGAAATATGAGTGGGATGCAAATAACATGGGAATACAGTGAGTACAAGATGGAATGTGTGGAAGATGCAGACTGTGACAGGTGGAAATCTCTGTGGCCATCTTTGACTAGTAGCAAGCCCAGAAGAGTCCTCATAAACAATAGAAGAATTTTCTTTGAAATTGGAACTGAAATAAAAAGTACTTTTAATACACATGGCATTTTATAAAAATGTGTATTTTTTTTTTTTCCTGAACATAAATGATAAAAAGTATCAGATGTTTGGTGACATGTAAGAAATTATTTTTCTGTCCCATTCACTTTTCACTGTTCGTGGCACTGAGAGCTCACACAGATATAATCCCTTATGGGGAGGACTCTCCTTAATGAAGGTTCTAGGCTGTGTCAATGTGTGCTGTTCATACTGTCCCACTCCTACTAGATTAACTTCTAATCTAATATAAATATCACAGTCTCTCAATCTGCTCAAAATATCTGCCAATTTCAAAAATATTTGAGGCTAAAAATGAAGGTTCTGGTAAGAATCCCCTTCACTTTCTTTCCTTAAAGTGAATCTTGTCTTGAAATAAGTCATGAAGAATTCATCTTATTTCCTCTTCCACCCTACTTCCCAGCCAAATCTATTTCCAACTACCTCTCTTAATTGATTCATTCTCACCCTAGTCTTCATCTTATTCACTTTAACTCGTAGTAATGTGTGTGGGCTGAATTAATACACTTTCTAATGTAATTTCAGAGGTTTATATTTATAATGTCGTAACACAGTGCTCTGCAACTTAGTCCAGCAACTCCTTGCAGCATCAATTTGCACAGCAGCACTCATTTCACTTAGAGAGTAGTTGGCAAAAAACAGCTGACAAGCTGTTGAATCACTTAATTCACTATAAATTTCTGTGGTTCTGCATATAAACCACATTTACTTTCACCAAATTGTGCAGTTTTATTGGTACAATGCCATTCGCAATAATTACTGTTCTATTTAACTTTGTATACAGTTGTCATCATGGCATAAAAATATACACTGGAACTATATTCCATTAAAATCTTAGCCTGCTTATGCATTTAATAGACATTAATATAAAAATAGTGCATTTTATTGAGGAAAGACAGGAGTGATGATTTGTGATTTATTTGGTTTATGTTGCATCAGGAGATTTTTCATGCTTCTCTTGCCAAATATTTTGGTACTTTTAAATTTATTTTTCCTTTCATGAGAGTTCTCAGTTTGACAGGGATGGGCTTCTTAATTTCATATCACCTTACACAGATTTGTGGCAAATGCTAGTATTAAAAGTTAATTGTAGCTTCTGCATCTAAGTTTAGCATAACTTAAATACTGTGTGTGCTTTCTGGAGAAAACAGATACAATTTTAGGGATTTTTTTAAACTGAGATTGTCTTTTACTTTGGCTTTGAAAAAATCACTGAGAAATAATCTTTACAGGTCACAGGTCATGTGAAGGGTATATAAGATACTTATGTAACACTTATACTAAGATACTCTTAATTCTTTTCTTAAAGCTGTTATGTACACAATGTTTCCAGAAATGACAATGATGAAGTTCAGTCAATTGCTGAAAAAAAAACCAAAACAACCCTACCTCAGGACACAACACCATTATTTTTACAGTAAGTAGAAATTTTCCTTGTGCAATCATTCTGGAAGTCAGGAAATATCAGCTGTTGTGTGATATGATATCTTTATTGCATGCATAATACTCAACCAATGTTTTTTGTCACTGATACAGAGTCAGGTTATAGGAGACTATGTAAGGGCTTCCATAAAGAACGAACAAGAAAATGGACTCTGATAAAAAATACATGTATGCAAATATGTTCTCCTACAAGTACATATTTTGTACAAGAGTTCATGTGTACTCGGTGGACTCTTGGTTTAGCATGTGTTTATAGCAGGTTCACGATTGTCAGTCCTTTCCTCTGTCCTCTCTGTGTCCTGCTGAAATATTAATGACTTACACAATTCCCTGATATCTACAGTCATTTGATACACTGCCAACTTAAAGAAATTCCATAAGCAGTCACAAACATACTTTGAACTATTAAATTGTTGTGGTTAAAAGAAATAGTGTTGGCATTTTAATAGTGTTGTAAACCTTGTTTTTAGAAGATGATACAACTTTTTCCCTAATACTGTTTTTCTCCACCAGCAAACTCAGAATTGGCATGTAACTTTGGTTACTGTTGTCATGGGTAGAACATTGCCTAAGGGCAATCAGAGGCATGATCTCAACTGCTGCTCCTCCTCCAAGCCTTTGCTTATCTCTAGAAAAGATCCATTGGAGAAGGCTTTCTCATTTTTCTAGCTCTGCTGCAGGTATTCTTATCTATGACACATTTAATGGTGACCATCTGGACAACGTGCCCTTTCAATAGAAAGATTTTTCCTAACCCAGTCAGCATTTTTAGGAACTAGATTTGGGAAGAATCATGAATATAAGATGGAGCACTGGCAGTTGCAGTGCCCTTTTATTTGCTGCAACTGAAATATTTAATTGTGGCTTGAGGACACTTGGAATAACTTGTGACAGTAAAAACAGTGCTGACAGCTTGTCCCTACTGAACTTTGTGGTTCTCCTAATAGTAGCAAACAGAATCCATGTTAATGCCTAGGAACTACTACCCTCCACAGGGCTCAGCAACCGGTAAGACAGATGAGCAGCTACCTACTTCCAGCTGCAGTTTTCTGTCTCGACTGGCAATCCACAAAAATGTTACTCAGGCTACAGCCATTTGTAGAGCAGTTACAGAACTTAGGAGCAAATTCTAAACAACATTTGGGTGCCCAAGTCATGCTCAGAAAAAGATAAAAATAATGTGGATAGAATTTATTGTAAGATACTGAAGAATTCTTCAGGTGTTTGTCTACATAATTTACTGAATGTGAAGGAGATATTTTGCTGTCTGTCATGCTTCCTAAAAAAAGTTGCCAATTCTGTCTTCAGATTCACTCCTACTTAAATAATTCCCACATAATTTTCTTTCCCTTGAATAATGAAAAAGGAAATAAAGCCCCGAAGATGTTTCATTGTTTGAAGACAGTTGGTCCGATTTGGGGCCTGCAGTTGCTTTGAGGTACTAATGACAATAATATTCCATGGAAATTTATAGCGATTTAATTAACTAGCTAATTGATTTATAGAGTGCCTGTGCAGGACAGATGATCACTCCTTAGTGATTAAAATAATAAAAATATTTTCTCTGTTTTCCAATAATTTTAAAGGAGAGCTTTATCCTGTTCATTTTTTTACCATCTAATAAAACCAGCTGTCATGTTAGGAAAACAAAAGGGAGTGTTTTTCCAGAGAAAGTCACAGGAGGAGTGGACCGCACACAGATTGTTTTGGAGCACCCGAGAGCGGAGAGGAGCTGCTGCCGAGGTGTGTGTGTGTGTGTGTGGAAGGGCGCCCTCAGCTCTGCCCGTGGGGAGCAGGATGCTTTGCTGCCCTTTCACTGCAGGGTGATGATTATCATGGGTCTGCCTGCAGCACCATGCACCCACGATGACACGGACCATCCGGGAGAGCAGGTAGATGCTATCAGCAGGAAAACAGGCTTTAGGGGGAGAGTAGAACCTCCCAAGAGGAGGTCTCACCGTGTAAGAAATAAAAAAAAAAAAAAAAAAAAAAAAAAAAAAAAAAAAAAAGGCCAGATAACGTTTTTAACATGGCACATCTTAACAAGCAGCTGCAAGCAGACCTAAGTGGAAAGCCGAATGTTGCCTGCTGGTGTCCTTTCCCCGAGCACCGTGGGAAGAGGTGCTCTCTGGTGGACAGAAGGAAAAGCTGGTCCAAGAAACATGCTGCTGTGCCCTCGGTGAGCCAGACCGAGCTCAGACGGGGACTCGAGGCTGAGGAGCGGAAAGAGCGCGTTTCCTCTGAGATAACCTCGGGGAGAGTGGGGCTGAGGGAGACAGGCTGACACAAAAGCATCCAAAGCGCTAAGGAGCGGAGACCTGTGGATGTCCCGCGCACCCGGCTGCGCTGTGGGCTCGGATCCCGGGCTCCCCTAGGACATGCCCGAGGGCGTCCCGGCTCCGAGCTCCAGTAGCTCCGGGCCGCTGCTGCTCGCTGCCCAGCGACACGGACACAGCCCGGACACAGCCCGGAGCCGTGCGGAGCCGAGCGGAGCTGCCCGCCGACCCCGGGATCTCCGTCACTCCGTCAGGGCATCGCCGGCCCCGCACGGCGGCCGCTGCGGGAGCGGAGGGAGGCTCCGCCTCCGCCCCATCGGGAACAGCCTGATAAAGGCAGGTGCGGGCGAGCAGCGGGACCCCAGCTCGAAGCATCCGCTTGTGCACGGAGCCCCTGACCCGCCCTTTGGCACCAGCAGGCCAGCCGCTGCGGGACACGGGCGGGACAGGAGGGGACCCCGCCGCCGCCGGCCGCCCGCCGCTGTCCCGCCGTCCTCAGCCGACGGGCGCGTCTCCGCCGAGGGACAAGGACCTCGCCCCCAAGGACCTCCGAAGAGGCGGGATCTCTCCGGGAAGGGGAAGCAGGATTGTGTTGTGTGGCTTGAAGATGAGGCAGGTATTTGGAGTGGCGCTCCTCCTGGGGCTGATGGCTCTCCCAGCGGCGCTGGGACAGAGAAGCTCGGAAAGCCATAAAAATAGCAGCCAAAGCTTTGCCATCGTCTCTTTCAAATGGGAGCACGTCAAGGAGCCGTATATCATTGCACTCTGGATACTTGTGGCCAGCTTGGCCAAAATCGGTGAGTCTGGAGTTACATATTAATACATGTCCTCTCTCCCTTTCCCTTCCCCCTTGCCCTTCTTCCACCCAACGCAGAGGAAGAAAGCTTATCCTAGGTCCGCTGACCCGTTTTCAGGGGGTTTACTGTACTCTGTCCTGATTTCATAATACTGCCCTACACGGCGCTTAGCGGTGTGATTTTCAGCAGCCTCGAGGGGTTACCTAGTTCATTTTCACCGCCCACGACTGTGGCTTCCGCATCTGACTCCTTGTAAACCCTTTCAATTCCTTGAGACCTTACGTTCCTCTTGCTCCCAGGAAAAAATTTTTTGCAAAAGTGAAACAGAAATCGGGGCTTATTGGTTACACAATATCTATTCCACTTTATGATATGGTTTTCTCCTGATTACAATTGTTAGCTATATCAGCTTGTAACATCAAAAATAAACACTGCAAACTGCACATATGAACTTAGCCTTCTCTGCTTTGAAGTGCACTGCTGATTTAGTGAAAGAGCACAGTTTATAGAGAGGTAACATGTGTTATCAGACCATCTGATGTAGCTGGAAAAATACAAGCTTTAGAGCTCCCAGAAATTTCTTCAAGAAATTGGAATAAGTAAAAAGCCAGGACTTAGCCTAACTTCATTGTAGTTTAAATGAATTTATATGAATGCTCCACCTCTTGTGTTCTGAACTTTGTGACTTTTCCAAAAGCAATCTTCTATCAATAATGCAATTTGCTGAACTAGAAAAGTCACTGTTTAATTGGAATGCATTTTACTTGATTGATGCTATTACTTTCAGACCTTTTGCCTTTGGGTCTAAAAACTGACCTCCAGTTTAACTGACACTATAAATGCCATTTTCATTTAAAATAAATATTTTCTATAATCAGTCTCATCTAAGATGGTCAGCTGAAAATCCTACTGAAGACTTTCCTGAACTTGTACTGTCAATACTAATTTGGTATACCAGAATCACATTCCATGGATTTTTCCTGCCACAGAGAATGAAAGATGTAAAAACGTATACTTAGGTATATTCAGTCTAGCACATAAGATAAGTATAGTAAGACCTGGATGGAAAATGTTGTCTCCAAACCCAAAAAAGCATTTTAAAAAGAAGTAGTATGTTACAAGTTGGGGTGATATTGTACATAATTTTCCAACAATATTTCCATCTTGGCTTTTATTTGATTAACCATAGATATATAACTAAATGCCTTTATTTGAACCTGTTTGACTACACTATGTCAATAGTTTGTCTTCAGACAGTTGTTGCATCACGGAGATTACATAAAAGACAATTATGTTTTGACTTTTATTGATGAATTATAGCAATTAGAAAGCTGGAGAAACCATATACAGGAAAGACCTGACAACACTGAGTACCTATAAAATTGTGCTGAATTAAGTAATAAACAGGCTGCTCGTTTGAGCCTTCTTTTTGGGATACTCTTCTAAGTAAGTGTAGTTATTAAGGCCTTGTGCTATTTAGGCTTTGCTGTTCTGAACACGTGGCCTAGTTGTACAGTGTAATATTAGTGGTGCACAACCATACCAGTTTGTGTCCAAAGCCATTGAACCCAAAACCAGGACAGCTAGATTGTACTACATTTAAATTGCGATGGCCTGGATTGAGATTAGTTGAGATTAATATGAGTCATTTTACCATGAAGTCCTTGATATAAACTCTTGATAAAGCACTTACTGTCAAGAGCTGAGTGGTGCTGATTCTGTTTTTAAATTCTTTGTACTTCTTTCACAGCTGCACTGAGCATGTCACTTCTTAGTAGATCATACCTATCATCAGCTACATCACTTTTCTTCTCCAAGCTCTTAAGCTTTGTTTTTTTCTCTCCTCACGTTTGTATTTTTGATCCTATACTACTCTGGATATGGTTTCTGAAGAAGCAATGGATAACTGCTGAATGAGAACCTATGAATGTCTCTGCTTTCCCCATCAGTCACAAATAACACACAGAAAAGCAAAAACATACATTCACTGTTCAAGAGCTTCTTAATGAAGAAATCATGAAGGTGTTCTTGTAAGTCTGTGAGAAAGGGAACTGAAAAAAATAGTTTTTCAGCCTTCTGTCTGCCTTGGTGTGTCAAGGGTTCTGGAAAGTAGGTCAGAAATCTATGATAAGATTTTGAATTGCAAAAATTTAATGCTGGATCAAAGAAGGTTTACACGAGCAAAAAGCAGATAGAAAAGAACCGAGAATGAAACTAGAACATGTGTCCTTGGGTTTCTTTACTACCTGAAGCAGGTCAATTGTAGTGGAGTGAAAGTGCTGTTTTTGCTGTGGGTTTTTCAGCAGGGGAGGAGCTGTTTCTTACACATGCAAACTCACTTCTCCATGGCTACAGGGATTGGGAGTTATTTTACTGATGGATGATAGACAACTGGGTCAGCAGAAAGTGTTCTAGGAATTGCAGCTGGCACCTGAGGATAAAGGTGTATGAGAATACTTGGCTTTCTCTTGAATTAGAATAGCCTTAGTGGTTTTGTGTTTGTTTTTTTTTTGTTTTTTTTTTTTTTTTAATTTGTTTTGTTTCATTTGTGTGGAAGTTCAGGTTTTTTTGTAAAACACAAATTTCAGTTCATGATGTTTTATGACTGGGGGAAGAATTTTTGTATTAGGAGATTCTTGCAGATTTTCTGGGATTTGATATTCATGTTGTGTAGAAGGTTCTCTGCAACATAAACTATTGTATGTTAAATCTCCTAAGTATCCCAAATACATGAGGAAGTGCCTAGTGTTTGGGACTTTTAGAGAAGGAAACTGCTCTTAGTTTTAGTTATCGGTTAACTCTAAATATTGCAACAAATGAAGCTATGAAAAAGAGTCTTCATACAATTGGCTTTCATTCATTATAGAAAACAAAAAAAATTATGCCTTCCATGAAATTTCTAAAGTATAGTGGTCTACTGTTTTACATATTCTAATTAATTTGATTTGACCCTCTTCATTTGAAATATTCCAACTCTCCATTCTTCCACTTCAAGTGGAAAATTCTTAAGGTTCACAGTGTTCTACTTTGGCTAATGATCTTTATTTCCTCTTTTGATAGGCTGTCTTATCACTACAGAGTAGTATCCTTGTGGGGTAGGGCCAATAAACTACTTACATTTGTAAATCTAAGCCAGAAAATCATCTTATCTACATGAAGAAGGTACATGAGGTACAGCTGAGAACCCTCCTAGTGGACTTCAGGTGACCATGTCCTGGTATCTCAGTGCTCCAGATTAAATAAGTAATACCACTGAAAAAGAATAACCTCCAAATGCATACATGTGTGCATTTATAGCTACAGACAGTACAGATATTTCCTGCTGTAGGTAAAGGATGTACCATTTTTAAACAACATGCTTACACAATATAGCTCTGGTGTAAGATGAAAGACACTTGTATGTTGACCAGACTCTCGTGTTCTTTCCAAGTTCACTTGGCCATGTGCTCTCCTTCTTTATGTGTCTGTCATGGATAACATCTTGAAAATAAACTCTGAATAAATAGATGCATAGAAGACACAAACAATATTTTGGCAGGAAAGTCTCTACAGAAAGAGGTAGAAACAAGTGGAAAATCAGAAAACTTTGGAAACAAGTAGAAGGAAAAGAATAATGACCCCAGCACCTAAAAATGGCTAAGAGAAGAAATTTTTAAACTCTGAACATTGCATACAATTTTTTTGAGGGTATTTCTCAGGCCGTGTCAATGCAAAAAAAAGAAAAACGTATGCTTTCTACTTGGGGGATATCTAGTACATACTTCTATACTTGTTCAAAATCCTAGGAAATGGAGACTATTTATATCTTCATTGGTGGTTACGTTGGGGAAATTGTGTAATTCCCTCTTGCAGTTTAAATCCTTTTCTGTATCATAATATTTTTTCAACAATTTTACAGAAGAATAGCTAATTGTCCCAAAGTAAAAAAAAAAAGCCCTACAAAGCAGCCTTTCTGTCTTTCTGGCCCTCTGGATTTGCTCAGTGTGTGCAGATAAGCAACTGGAAGAAATGGTGGGAGAGTGACTATGAACAGGAATGAGGAAGGGTACACAGCCTTTTCATTATCTTGAGTCAAACCTCTTGCCAACTGTTTTTGTTGGTATAGATTATGCTGACTCTAAGTATGTCACAAAGGCTTTTTTAAAAAATATTTCTTTGTAGTTGCACACAAATTCTAAAAGCTTCTATATAACAAATTAAAAAGCGGGAGTGAAATTTGAATCCAGGGCAGCAGGTAAATCTGTCCTCAGGAATGCCACAATGCTTTGGAGGAGGGGGAAGAAATGATTCAATAACAGTGAACAAACACTTAGGAGAAGGCTGGTGAAGATACTGTGTCAGATGGACTTGCTGAGTCCGTCAGCTCTTGAGACCCCAGGAGGACATGAGCTGCAGAGCACAATGCATCTCTAAGCTTGGTGGTGTGGGTCCCCACACACAGTCTGGTTTCTGCATGCCTGGGCTCCTTCACATTGTCTCAAACTACCCTGAGAAAGGAGCTCTTTGGAGTATTTTGTTAACACAAACAATTGCTGTGGAGAATTTTAAGCATGTTAGGGATGGGCTAGGGAAGGAACTGTGAAATGCAGGTCTAACCGCCCATCCAATTTAGACTCCTGGGGCAATATTTTCTTTGAAGAAATCAATAACCCTCCCTCCAAAGCAAACTGTCAAAACAAAAGCTCATTTGACTCCAAAGTTTCTCCTCTTGGCACTCTAGCTACTGAAAAGTGTCAGTTACATAGAGAAAGTGATTTAGGGTATTGTTTTAATAAAATAAAAAACGTGAGACTACCTCTTCTGTTGGCAATTCTTCAGTAAATGACATCGTTGGGAAGAAATGTTGAAAGATGCTTAGCAGAACTTTACTGGGAGTATTTAACTGAAAATAGAGTCAGAGATTCAAAGGTGAGGATATCACCAGATCCTGAAAAGTTTAAACCACCAGCCTCCTCATCACTGTAGATCTTGTTAAAAGCTGCTTTCATTAGCAAGTGATAATATGGAAAAAGTCTTTACATTGTGACTTAAGAAGTCTGGACTTGG
This sequence comes from Sturnus vulgaris, assembly GCF_052056855.1. Lineage (NCBI taxonomy): Eukaryota > Metazoa > Chordata > Aves > Passeriformes > Sturnidae > Sturnus > Sturnus vulgaris. Next base: position 63,053,461 of record NC_142243.1, on the reverse strand, counting down.
CTATGTTCCCCCATATCCTGACAAAGATAAGAAGGGGAAAGTCCTTCTTTTACCTTTTTTTTTTTTTTTGTGAAGTCAGTAGAAGCTGAAACAGGTTAGCACACTTAGAACAGAGGTATATGCATTTCCTCCCCGGATACGCATAGAAACACTATAAAATTGTGCTGGCAACTATTATATATCTGCGGTGTCTTCGGTTTTGTAAGATACTGTATTTCCTTTTGCAAAGTGCTGTTTAGAATACCTACGAGCTAGGAATGTTAAGTACTGTAAAATCTCTAGCTTTTGAAGAATTATCTTTTGTATCTAACATTTTATAACTTTTAGGCGTCTGAAAAGACAATTCCCTAAACTGAATAATAGCTTTGCATTTCCAGTAGCAGGAACAACTGTGTGAGCCATCTTTTTATTAAATTTATCAAATGTGATTGCCTATTCCCACATTTTATTTCCATTTTACTCTGGTGCCTTACTCATCCTTTTCCTGTACTTCCTGTCTCCCTGTAACACGCATCTATCTTCTTCCCCCTCCCCCTCCAAGTCTTGCAAGTCTCAAGTCTTAATTATTTAGAGCAGGGAAGAAGATATCAGGATAGTATAATTTGACAAGATTCAGATTACATTCCCTGGCAAATAGCAAATGTACAATGGCAACTTGTGTGAATTACATAAGAAAACAATGGTATTTTGAGAATGGCCCTGAATTGAATACAGTTCAGGCATGCATACCTAAGGAAGGATCTCTGCCATCAATTACTTTCAGGCACCTGTGTGCAAAGTGCTCAGCGTTCTCTGCAGAACAATGGAATCCTTTTAATACTGTAGTCTTAGGATTGTTGAAACCATTGATTTACTGTCCTCAGAGCTCAAGCCACTTATTACCAAAAGCGACTACAAACCCCCGAAGTGACTGTAAATCTCTCACGTGGTAATGCAGCAGACCACAGCCCCACTAGAAATACGAGCAAGCAGCAGACCCTTCTAGAGGTTCTTCAAGTGAAAGGCTCCGAGGTCCCCCTTTGTTTTTGTGGACCTTTGTGTATTAGAGATACTTAGCAGGGAAGCTGGTACTGAAAATCCTGAATTATTACTTTGTTTGACATGTACAACCAGAAGCCTGTCAAAAATCAGTAGTTTTACCACAAATTTGCTCTAAGAAATGTTTGGAGTCCAACTAAAAAGAGTTCTTCCCCAACCCCCATTTACCAGAATTTTAATTACTCTTAATTAAAGGGGTAGTGATTACTTATTTCTTCTCTATCTTAATATGGCTCACTCTATTCCAAGATGAAATCTTGAGTCCAAAGTCATAGAAGAATATTTCTTATCTGACTATTCTTTTTTTCTTCCAGGAAAATGTCTCTGATTTTTCTCTTCTCTCTGCAGCACTGCAGTTAAACTAATTGCCTGAAGAACTAGAGTCTTTAATTGTTATTCAGTGTGTTGACAAGTGGCAACCATTTAAAACTAGAGGCCTTTAAAATAGTCTTGGTAAACCACAGAGCACGGTGTTGCAATATTTTGTTTCCTTTTGTAAAGCAATTTGCAGAGTATTTACCCCTGTGGAAGGAGTGACTTGATACCCAATCGGCTGCTATGTAAAACATTGTAAGGTCATAAATACTGAAACTACGGGCTGACAAGGAAGAGCGGACCAAGATGGAATGCAAGACATCAAGTGGAAACACTTTTAATTAAGGCACGAATATTTAATGTTCATTCATGGAAGAAGAAAACTGGAAGGTATTCTGAAAGGCCTGCACAATAACAGGGGTTTTAAATAGTTGGATCTGGAGAGTTTTCTCCTTCCACTAGCTGAAAATAGAAGCACTAATTCTGGATTCACTAAAATGTGCCTAGGAGAGAAATTCCGCTGTTATCTATTGAAAGAAAAAAATGCCTTGTTTTTTGTCAAAGCTAAATGTTAAAATAGCAGTAGTCACATACCAGGGAAGAAAATCTCAGTGTAGATTGTAGACTGATTTTCAAAAACATGTGGTTATGATTCTTTCTGCTTCAATTACAATTTTTTAAAAAGGGGGAAAAAAGTTTAAACTAGAAGCCTTATGGATTCAGCCAGTTTCCTAAGTTGAGCTTTGAGGAAAATATTAAATATTTAAGAAGAGAGTAAAAATCTTGAGACAGTGAAATTTCATAATGAAAATCTCCCAGGTACAAACAGATTGTAAAGTGATGGAAAGACTTGCTAGCTCCTTTATTAAAATTGCTACATTAGTTTGGTGATATAATATTCCAGGGACTAGGTGATACCAGTTAGTATAAGACGGCTTAATGTTATGTTAATGTTACTATTGATACACTAACAGTCGCACTGGAGCTGGAGTTGTTATGTGATCATACAGAAAACTAAATATAGGTATAGTATGGAGATGTTACAGTCCTACTCCAGTGAAATACCAAAACTGGTGAATATCTAGATGTAGATTTTCAGACCTTGGCAGCTTAGATATATGCTTAGGAAAATCAGTTAATAAATGCTACTTACTGGTTTAAGTGGTTAAAATACTCATTCCAGAATGACTGAAGCAGTCTTTTAGTGCTTGCTCTTCTGTCTACGCACAGTCTAGAGTTTAAAGTGTTCTAAGACCTGGTTTGAATTAAATATCCAGATTTCCCACTGAAATAGTTCTGGCCCTAAGCCATTTGATCCTATTTAGTTATGGGAACGAATTCGGGACAGTAGTGAATTGGGGAAAACCATTGGATACTGGGTCTCCTACAGAGTCCAAAGAATCATAAAATGTCTCACAGGCTTGTTGAGGTTGGAAGGTGCAGCATCTGGTTGGTCTTATGCTCCAGCTCACCCAGGGTGACCTACAGCTCATGGCCAACGATCATGTCCAGACAACTTGATTATTTTCAACCCCTCTGGGCAACCTGTGCCAGCGTTTGGCCACCCTCACATCTCTGCCAAGCTGCTCTCCAGCTGGGTGGTTACCCCTGCACATACTGGTGTGGGAGAGTTGTTCCCCATCAGGTGCAGGACTCTGAACTTCTCTTTGCCAAACTTGACAAGATTCCTGTCAGGTCATTTCTCCGGCCTGTCAAGGTCCCTCTGGATAGCAGCCCAACCCTCTGGCCTATCAGCCACTCGTCCCAAATTTGTGTCATCAGCCAGATTGCTGAGGGTACTCCCTGCCCCATCATTCAGATCATTAATGAAGATGTTAACAGGACTGGACTCAGTACCCCCGGGGTTTGCCTCTAGTTACCAGCCATCACCTATACTCTGCACCACTGATCACCACCCTCAAGGTCTGTCCATTCATCCAGCTTTCAATTCACCCCATTGTCTGCCCATCCAGCCCCTACAGCAACAGCCTGAGGCTGTCCTGGGAGGCAGCTGTCAAAGGCCTTTCTGACAGCTCGTTAGAAACTCCTCTGACACTGCTCTCTCCTCATCTTCCAGGTGCATCACTTCACTGTTATCGGGTTAGTTGAGCACTTTCATGTAGTGAACCATTCTGACTCCTCCTGAGAAATTGCTTGTCCTTCACACGTCTGTTTTCAGAATTAGTTGCTCTATCAGTTAGATCTGCAGGACTTTGGATTAGCAGTGGTCATACATGAATAGACCTTTTATTTACCTCTTACCTGGTCAAAGAAAGCAACATTTCTACGTGCAGTTGGTACACTTTGGTTAGCTGGTACAAAATTGCACACCACAGAGGAGAGAAGAATACAAGGTGGCCATATACTCGCCACAATGGTCATGCCATCATGAATTAAATAAAAGAATGACAAAGTGCCAGCATAGAGTTTATCTCTCCTGTTAGGTGCTCTCTGACCAGAGTGGCTTCAATTTTCTATTATGAATGGCTTTCACTCGTATGGCATTCACCCTTCTGCCTTCTCTTACCTGATGCAGCGTGAGTTTCACCTCTGATTTTAGCCAAAGCTTTCTCCTGGATGGACTGATATTCTAATGAATAGTATTACTTGATGGGAACCTGCTGTGAGATCTGTTAACTGGTAGTACCAAGCCCAAGCAGCAGCTAAATGAGTCAGCAGGAACATGTGTAAACTCGCAGGTGGTGTTTGTAGTGTACCCTATTTCCTACAAAGCTCTCTCCTGTGCACAAGCTGTATGCCAGAAAAGCACACCTCTGTGGGTTTCCTCTCTACTGTGCAGCTATTACTTCTGCATCTTCCACTTGCAATACTGGCACTTTGCAACCTCGTCTCAGTTTGTCCATTTTTAATAGGCTTTTCTCAAGAAGACTGCCTTTGTCCTCCTAAAAAAAAGAACTCTAAAAGTTATGGTCTTCTATTCCTTCCCAAAATGATACCCATTTGGCTAACTTAATATCACTTCACAAAGGACTGTGAAAACTGACTCTGGAGAGGAGGACATTTCAACTATTGAACGGTATTTTGTCAAGAAATATTATTGAATTGTAGATAAAGATATTTTCAACACAGTTACTTGCTCAGATGAGCTTCTGTGGATGATCATTAGTGGAGGACAGTGTATTTTTTTCTAAGTAGAACTACTGCTTAAATGCTGTATTTATTCTCATGTTTCTCTTGCTTGTTTCACTTGCTACCATAGAAGACACAGAAAAGCGATCAGAAATAACTTTATAGGCAAAAACTAATTGAAGTTGCATGCACAATCTTTCTGGTGTAAAGAGCTGCGAAAGATAGTCTATATCTAGAAAAATGAACACTTTTGAACTGAGCAGTGCCCTGATCAATAATGAAAAAAGTACAATAACAAGTATGAGAAGAAAGGCGGAATGGAAGCTACAGATGAGAGTGCTGGTACATAAACATAAAAACATTGGAATTAAATTTTTAAAGAACAAGAAAAGGAGCAGAATCTCAAATCTCATTCAAAGCCTAACAAACACATAAATGTATTAATTAATTTCTGAATTTCTGTTGCTTTGTTATCACAAAGATAAGAATTTGACTGTCATTAAAGGTTTTCTGTTAGAATATATTGTATTCATTGAGAGGATTTTGCCATAAACTGCCGCCTGACAGATTCTATCAAGATGTCTGTTAATCATAATATCTTATCAGGAGTTAGCAATGTAAGATTTTTGAGACTTTGCTCTATAGAGCTTCGAGAGGATTGCTTTCGTTCTTGGGCAATCTGTCCTCAGGAGGACTCATCCAGAAGCTCTCCATGTTATCCTGTGGAGTACAGTGTATCTGCTGTACAGGCAGCATTTCTTATTCAAGATAAATAGGCAGTATCAATTTTTTCAGCTCAGGGTCATGCTAAGTATTCCTTCAAATGAGGGAACCACCCTTCTACCTGCTCCCAGAGATTCTATAAATCTTCTGGGCTATTTGAAGTTGGATCTGCCAATTGCTGCATGGAGCAAAATCTGATGATTCAAGGCAAGAATAAAAGATAGGTCAGTAGCTCACTCAGGCCAGATATCTAAGTGGTTGTGTAGCATGTGTAACAGAGACTGAAACTTGTACCAGTGAAAACTTGCATTGCTTATGCAGTAGAAGTGTCTGGAAAAGGAAGGCTGGTTTTGTAATTTTCTCCTTGGCAAAAATTAGGGAAAAAGTCCACAGTCCTCCAAAATTTTTGTTAGAAATAAAGAAAATAGCAAGTTCAGAAACGTCATGTTACTTTTTTCCCCAGTATGATAGATACAGTACTGAATTCAGTGAAAAAACTCAGTTAATTCAGTCAATTTTTAGACATTCTCTGATCTCACAGCGAGGTTATTACAATTTACATGAGTTTAAAAAAAAGGACTGTCACATTTACCATGGACTTAAGGGGAGCAGCAATTCCATAGTACATAATACCTTAATCTTATTTGAACCTTGTGTTCTCTAGCCTTTCAGTAAACAGAAGAACGTCTTGTTTTCATGTCTTGAATACTTGTACTGAAGAAAATGATAATTAAGGGAAAAGCTAAGTTTTTTTGAACCAAAATTATTACTTTCGAGCACTCAATAAAGCATCTTAATTTTTCAGCCTTTCTTAAGGTATACAAAACAGTTGACCTTGCTAAAAAACATAATTTTTAAGGCATGTTCACTTGAATAATGCTGTTTGGTGTTTGAAAGTATGAGGATGTAAAAACAGCAGGAGGAAGTATGAAGTTCCCTTCTGTTTATTGTGATTTATGAGTAAAGATTAAAAGCAGTCCTGGACAAACTTGTCACTGCAAGTGGAAATTCAGCTTGTGTGTGGGTACTGAAGTACTTGTGTCAGCAAAGACCTATGCAAATGTAAAGGAGGATGGTCTTACATTTTCCTGTTGCAGCCTGGTGTAGCATGTGCTGTCTTGCATTTTGGAGGACCCCAATGGGTTGAAAGTCAGTAGAATCTTGTTGCTATGCCCTCATGTGATAAATGCTTTCTGATTATAGGGAGGCGAAGTACTACTGCCAATGGTAGGGTTTCTGCCATAGTGCCTAAAACACAGAGTCCTGGATCCAGCCAGGATAGGGTTAATTTTTGCAGTGGCTAGGAGAGCACGGCTATACCTCTCAGGTAATTTTCTGGGGAGGGTGGGAGGGCTCCTGCTCAGTATTGGGTTGTGAGGCAGAGGGGGGTCAGGGTATTGCTGGAGGTTTTCTGTAGAGGTGGCCAGCAACATGTGAATCAGCCACCTTTTTTCTTGTACTGCTCTGGCATTGGGATTGCTCCTTGTTTTATGTTATTGTTGCTTCCTGGGCTGCATCAAAAGCAGCATGGCCAGCAGGTTACAGTAGGGTGATTCTCTCTCTGCTCTGCCCTGGTGAGAGCCTGCCTGGAGTAGTGTGTCCAGCTCTGGGGTTCTCAGCACAGGAAGGAAAGGGACCTGTTGGAGCAGGTCCAGAGGAGGCCACCCAGACGACAGAAGGTTGGAGCACATCTCCTATTAAGACAAGCTGAGAGCATTCAGGTTGTTCAGTTGGAAAGGAGAAGGTTCTGGGGAGATCTCATTGATGTCTTTCAGTTCTTAAAGGGTGCCTATAACAAAGACTGGGACAGACTTTTTAGCAGAGCCTGCTGGGATAGGAGTAGAACTAATAGTTGTAAATGGAAAGATTCAGGCTACATAGAATGAAGAAATTTTTTATGATGAGGGTGGTGAAACACTGGAGCAGGTTACACAGAGAGGTGACAGATGCCCAGTCTCTGGAAATATTCAAAGCCAGGTTGGATGGGTCTTGGAGCGACCTGGTGTAGTTGAAGCTGTCCCTGCTCATTGCAGGGGATTGGATTAGATGACCTTCATAGGCCTCTTCAAACCCTAACTACTTTAAGATTCAATTGAAGTTTAATTCTTATATACGTGCTAGTAAAAGTAAAAAAGAGGCACTACTGTGGATAGTTTAGTAATATTTCGTTCATACTGAGTTTTTACTGCTCCCAAAGTTTAATTTCTGCACAGATATTTTTAGGAATATATGCAAAATCTCTCCCATGCTGGAAGGGATCTGACTATATAAAGTACATTCTTGTACAAAGAAAAGAATCCTATGTTGATATGACTTTTTACTATATATCATACAATAGAATCATGCTTAGTCTATGTATGTGGCATTCTGGAATTTTTTTGCTTAGAGAGGGATTTGTGTCTGGTTTCTACCTTTATTGTTCTTGAAATAAACAGCCGTCTTAAGTACCCAAAATGTTTGAGTTGTGAGCTGGGCTTCAAATACAGCTTTAGCCAGTTGTTTTGTTCCCTTCCTTTTTATTTCTCCACTGTGGAAAATAATATTAAATTAATCTCCTTGTGAACTTCTTTTTGCACACTATCCATTCCCATTATGCCTGTGTGTGTACTACAAAACAGAAATGCATAACTGAAAAAATCAGCTGTCTTACCACCTTCCTTCTGCATTTCAAAACATCAAAGTTATTTTCCACGTACTACATTTTGCAGTATAAGGACACTAATTAAACTACAGTTCTTCCTACAGCTACCATTGTGTACATCACCTCTCAAATGAGACAATGAAAGTATGAGAGTTAACGTGTTACTTAACTGGAGAAGCTGTAGGGATGAAAATCAAAAGTCATGCTAAAACATATTAAATGATAGCACTATCTCAGAGCGATTTGCAGGAAAAAATTAGAGTGATACAAACTAAAATGCACTTGCTCTTAAGTCTAAAGGAAAATAAATCACATATCTAGATTTCTAAGCAAATTTACCTTCTTATGGGCAGGAATGAGTGCATTCAGTAACAAAGCATGCCACATCTTCTGTTTTCTGTTGCCTAACTCAGAAACTCACAGGCTTGATTGGTGAAAATGGTGTTTTCTTAATAGACAGGGTACTGTGTAACTATCGTAACATGAGAATTGTTGCTTCTTTCTTTACCACATACCACCTTGCTCAGTTCTTTACCACATTCTTTCTGACTAGCACTACTACTGTTAAAAGAGTTATTCTGACATGAAGTAAATTCCATAATGTATTCTCTACAATAGTATAAGGAGAAACAGGCAAGTGACAAGTTATGTCCAGAGCATTCTAAAAGACAGAAGTTTTTACTTGCTTCTCCATTTTCTGACAAAGCTCTGGCATCATAAACCATTCACTGAAATGCTTCTACAGCCCTATAAAATTAGAGAATCATGGAATCATAGAGTGGTTTGGGTTGGAAGGGACCTTAAAGATCATCTTGTCCAACTCTCCTGCATGGGCAAAAACATCTTTCCCTATACTGGGTTACCCACAGCCCCATCCAGCCTGGTCTTGAACAACCTCTCTGAAAACCTGTTCCAATGTCTCACCACCCTTGCAGGAAAGAATTTCTTCCTGGTATCTACCCTCCTTCAGCTTAAGGCCATTTTCCCCTTGTCCTTTCACTGTGTGTCCATGGGAAAAGCTCCTCTCCAGCATTCTTGCAGTCCCCCTTTAGGTACTGGATGAGGCTATGAAGTCACCCAGGAGTCTTCAACAACTGAACTGAAGTCTCTGAACAACTCCAACTCCCGCATTCTGTCTTCACAGCAGAAGTTCTCCAGCCCTATGTATGATCAACTTAGCTGTCTCCTCTGGACCTGTTCCAATAGGTCCATGCCTTTCCTCTGCTGGAGATCTCAGAGCTGGCTGCAGAACTGCAGGTGGGCTCTCAGCTCTCACCGGGGAGGAGCAGAGGGGCAGAATGCTTTGGATGCAGCCTGGGATAAAAGTGGATTTCTAGACTGTGAGCACATACTGCTGAATTGTGTTGAGCTTGGGAAGAGACTTCATCTGTTGTCATCCTGGACACCTAGGGAGTGTTTATCTCAAAAGTATTTCTAACTTGGTTAAAAATCTCACCTAGAAAATCTGAGATGACCAAATTTCTAGCACAGATAAACAATATATTTGAGTTTCTGAAACTATGGACAGGAATTGTAGTCCACCATGAGACTCTTCTCTAACCAAGCTGCTGGAGACTCTCTCCTCCAACACGACTGACAAAGCTTTCAAGCTTTCCAGGGGATGCAGTAGTATTTACTTTCAATGGAAACTAACCTGGCATATTTTGTTAATTCTCTCAAATAATATTTATTTTCAGTTTTAAGCAAGGTCTACTTGACATATGTGTGTTTGGTTTTTTTTTTTTTTTGTCTGTGGGCATCGCTAGTGAATTTGAATACCCTAATGTTTACTTAATTTACTGCTGTAATCAGGAATACTTCCACTGTAATTCCATGCTATTCCACTTGTATTCATTAAAATCTTACCAGGGTGGAATGTAAGGGGCAGGAAGCAAGCCAATCTGCCAGTGCCTGAAAAAAGTACTTTCCTACCCCATGACCTGGAGCAGCCTTCATAGCTATTTGCCCTAGCCCTTAGGGTTTAATTATGTCCCTCATGCCCTTCCTAGGAGCAATAATCCTTACTATGCCTTGCTGGAAGCAGTACAGGGAAAGAAGAGAAAGTCCCTACTGTATAAGAACAATTTCAGTTTCAGGCTACTATTGGTATTCATTAAATTATTTCTTCCTCATCTTCTTTGTGTACAGTAGGCCTCAATCAGGGAGAACTGGTTCTGTTTTTTTTATTCAGCCTTTGGTCATTCCTTACACAATTTATCATAGAACAGAACAACTGCTCCCATATATTACTAGTAATCCATTCCTGTGCAGTTTTTTATCTGTATGAGCAGATGCCAAAACATTCCCATGAGGATGTCTTTGTTTCAATTAATTTATCGTATTAAAATGGAGGTTGAAAGGAAAAAAAATCTAAAATTTGTAGTGTGAAACTCAGTTCTTGGCATTTCTTTATTTAACCCATGTTATTGGAAAATAGTTTGGTATTTTAAAAATAAACAAATTCTTTCACTATCTGTCAATAACTTTCAGTGAATCTTTGAAGACAATTTTAAAGCTGGAGCAGTTGCAATATATTGCAACTTAATTTTAATACCTTTACATAGCAAGTGAAGTAGTTTTATGGTTCTTTTACTGTCCTGTTTTATATCCTCTACTATACTTCAAGGTGTTTCTAATGTGTACTTTGCTCTCATTTTGAAATATTATTTTTGACTGTTCCCATTTTTCTTTCAGTGCCTTTCAGTTCCATAAGGAACTGAATGCTACCACACTTGCACTGCAGTGGGACTGCTCCTTCAAAAAAGAACTATTTAGCATAATTATGATAAACTGTGCTTGTTTAAACTTCATTATGTTCTAAGTGCTTATAAAGGTAATAGTTGCTTACTCACACACTTCTTTGAATTTGACTTGAGGCTATCTTATTAGGTTATGACCTATCAGCTGGGAACCTTGACCTGTATGTTGGTTACATTTTTAATTGCTAACATATTTTGTTAATTGTTCACCTACAGAGAACAGCTACCTAAAATCTCCTCCTTAATGAGCTCATTACAATGCTGTACGCTTTGTAAATGGTGATCATTACATGTGTGACAAATAAAGAAAGCTTTCTTGAGCTGGATTAAACCAAACTCAAACCAGTCCTTCCATATGAAGGACTTTCGTGCCTTGCTTAGGAAAAATGTCCAAGATTAAATATGAATAATATTAATAGGCATGGTCATGTAGTATATTTTAAGGCACTACCAAGATCCAATACCAAAAGTGTCTTATACCCCTTGTGCAATATATTACATCTCTGAGTTTCTTCAGATATAAAATAACTCCCAAGTTTTTTTTTCAATAAATCTCTCTTTTTCTAGATTGGGTAAAAGCATAAGGTACTGATTAATAAAATAATTTCATGTTTGTCTAAGGATTATGGATAGAAGATATCTTTAAAATCAGTTTTCTTAAGAGATTTTTGCCCCTTCTGTATAAACAATTCAAAATGGCAACATCAATTCACAACACTTGTTTTGTTGTTGCAAGGTCCACAGAACAGAATCCGAAGGACTATAAAATATGCTATCAGTCCCCTGAGCAGGAAAAAAATAATTGAGCACACTGTTGATAAAGATTAGAAGGGCAAATATAGATAATAATGATCAGTTTCTGTTCTGACGAGTCTGCCCAAACACTTCCTGGACAGACTAGAAATGCAGTTCTCTAATGCTTTGAATCTTTGCTTCAGCTGCACCTCTCTTAGAACGCAATGGAATACTTTTCTTTTATTTAAGCCTAAATTAATCTGCAAATAAGACAGAGTAAAATAGTTTCTGTGTGGATAAAGAAAAGACGAGGTAAAAGTATGAAACCATAAGAGGATTATTTTTCAGTCACAGGAAGTCACTGGAGTTTAGTTTTTGGGCTGGTGTTTTGCAGGGCTTCGGTTTTGCTCTCTTTTTGATTTACCACTGCACAGAAGTGGGCCTTGCTACTGAACATTTCTGGTGACATATTCCTGCAGGCATTATCAGCATTCATATAGATCTGGCTACTGTACAAGGAAAAATATATAATCCCGAGGACCAGGGAAAGGGGTGTAATACAGTAATACCAAGAGCAGTTTCACTCAGAGGCCATGGCAGGAATTGACATGAGAATGGAAAGGGGAATACAGGGTGACTGTGAGTCACCAGTGTGATAAAGAATCCAGGATGTAGCTGAACTATAGATTGTGATAGGAAATTATTAATTCTGTTGGACCTGCTTCCACTATGACTCATGCAGAATGTGGTCTATCTTTCTGGTGGCTCTGAATCCACAAAGGTGAAGTCAGATTGAAATAGACAGAGTTGAAGACTGAGAAGAAGTAGCTTACTTTAAAAAAGCCAGAGACAAGAAACAAAAAGACTGTGTGTTTTTCTCTCTGCTTATATAATAGGAAATGAAGGAATTAATATTAGGGCAAACCAGCCATTTAAGAAAATTGATATCACTCCCATAAAGGAAAATGGACATAAAATAGCTGTGAACAAGTTCAGGCTAGAAATCAGAATGAAGTCTCTAACTGTGATGAGCGCTGGTGGTGTACCTTCATATAGACTTAGTTGGAGCAATAATTCTCTGGAATGAAGATCATTAAATATGATGGTGTGATAATGAAGGTCTGGATAAACAGCCAATTAGCCCTTCTAGTACTTATGGTTCTTGATGAGAACTCCCAGATATTTTGTGCACGATGCTTAAGCAGTTGTAGTTAGTTGAAAGGTGTGCCTATGGCTATGCAGGCAAGAAACGCTATGTTTGCTAAAGTAGGAAACTCAGGAAGTCAGGTTGTGAAAGACATCTTAACAAAGAGATCCACTACAATTGAGGGCAATATGCTGAAGAATGCAAAACTGGTGCATCTGTGAGAAAAATAAAAATTACAAGGATAGACCAGAAAGTGAAAGACTCGAGAGTATTAAGGAATCAAGTCACATGCTCTAGGATGTGCAAGAAGTTATTTGGGGAGCTAGAAGATGGGCTTAACGGTTGAGAAGTAAAGGGAGCCATAATAAAAGATATGAGAATTGTAAACAAGTAAAACTTCATTAAACAGGAAATGGTATCAAAAAACTTCTCTTAGTAATGAGTGGAGTAAGTAGAGATTAGCCTTATCAGCAAAATTTATGGAGAAATTTGAGATTGAAGTGGTAGATGTATAAATAAATTTGCCCAATAAACAGAAGACAAAGTAACTGAAGCATGCAAGAGAGGTACTTATAAAAACCACCCACATGATTAGAAAGAGAAACACTAACAGTCATTATTGTTAAGCAATTTTCTAAACCATTGCAATGGGGAAGTTTGCTAAGGATTCTATGCTGTCCATTCTACAAGAAAAAAAATCACTGTTAGTCTGGTCTGAGTGATGCAAAGACTGGGACTGACATACACTGCCCTCAGTATCATGAGAGATATGAGCACATACCAGAGGAAGCCAATTAAATCAGCCATTATATGAGACTCTTGGTAAATCAAGAGTGAGAAATAATTTTAAAACAGTGACTGTTCAGCTGCTTTTTACATGTCAGGGCTCCTACTTACACAGTTTAATGGGAAACAATCTCCAAACAATCTAATCTAATCTAATCTAATCTAATCTAATCTAATCTAATCTAACCTACATTAGTCTTTTAAAGGAGTTTGCAGATTAAAAAAAAAAAAAAAAAAACAGAGGAAAAATAATATAGAATACACAATTGTCTCTGTCCCAGCATCTACACACAGTTCCTACACCATGAAAGCTGCAATCTCTTGCAGGGGCTTGTCTAGGCCATGCAGCATCCACATTTCTACAGTTTCTCTCTTGGTATGGCAGATGTAGCTGGTTAGTCTGAGTTGTGACCTGCTATGTGCAACTAAAGTGTGGGGCTATGGAGCAAGAGAATGCCCAGGGATCCATGCCTTTTAGGCATGGGAGAAGCAAAATGATCATTTCTTGAAAATCCATGCTCTGTATTGTACTTTAGAGGGTTTGTATTGTATTTTTGAGGGTTGGTCTAAGTCAGGTAGACCGACATAATAGCAATGGATCAGGGCTTTCCAGAGTTTTTTGAGCTCCATTTGTGACCAGCTACAGCTGATACAATTTAGGTCACAAAGCTGGTATTTAACTATGCTTTGAGCTATTACACAAGCAAGATAAAACATACTTTTTCCCAGGTATGCTATCGGATTTTATGTGTATGTGTATTTGTGTTTAGTAACATGTATCTGCAAAAGGCACCACTGAAAAAATTGCAAAAAGAGTAGAACTAAACAGTTTTTGAATTGAATCCCTTTATAATGCTAAGGAGAATGTGAACAGGTAAATAAGGTAAAATACAAAAATTTCATGCTTGCCAGTCAGTGTCCAACTACTGGAAGATGTTTAGAGGAAAGAGTTCCCTTTGGGCAGAATATTCTTCTGTTTAATTTATTATGCCTTCTCTTAAGAAGTTTCTTTGTTGCACTATTAAAAAAATCAGTGTGCTGCTTGGAGATGCTGTTACTTGCATTTCTGAAAAGTAAAGAAGTAAAGAAGCACAAAGGAGCTTGCAGTGTTTTGCTCTCACTTTGGCCAATGGCAAGGGTTTTCACCAGCTACAGAGAATCAAGTCTTGGAGCACCAATTAGAAGCACTCATGGCTTGATGAGGTTTGATAACTTCAACTTTATAAGTGAAAATAAAAAGTCAGAACTGGAAAACAGACTAATAAGGTAGTGTCAGTGCACATTTGAACCACCAGTAAAAATGCATATGGCAGATGTCACAGCTGCCACTAACCCTGGTAGGAAGAGCTTGGAAATGTTTGCAGATTCATATCTATGCTTTCACAGAAACTATGGAAATTATAAGACTGATCATATTTTAATTTTCTAAATTATTTTTTTAATCCTTGGATTTTATCCAAAGATACATGGAAAAAAATCAGCAGAGAATTATCATCATTATTATAGGTCAATTCTTGATTTCTCTGGATGACACTTTGTGTACTGTGCATGTGCAGTAGGCTTTGTGATTGACTGGAAAAGTGATACTAGCTGCAAAAATACTTCCACTGTTTTTAGAGACTTGATTTTACACTATCAAAATTAATGGAAATGTAATTATTAATTTGAAATAGTGTTGAAATGACTGCATGAATCCTGAAACTTTGCAGTATTTTAAACAGGTAGCTTCAGATTTTTGTTTTTACAGTGCTGTATTTTCAAAAGGTTGTAAATCTATCTTGACTTGCTCATTTCAGCTGGAAACAATGCAAAAAATATCTACATCTAAGCGATTAAAATATTTCCTTTGATAAGAAAAAAATCAGTATTGATTAAAAATAGGTTTTGTTAGGGAAAATAAAAAAAAACGTGAAAACCCTACTTCAGAAAAATTTTTAGGTGTCTACAAATATTACAAGTTGAAAATGAATTGTACAGTATCTCTTTATTATTTTTAAATTTATTTTTTCTTTCTTTTAACCAGTCTTCCTGTCTTCATTTCTTTGAATAAGTGAGAAAAAGCTTATTCTGTTGAATCACATCTTCCAAAGCAGTCACAGATGACCTTAGAAAGCAAGAGATAATTCACTGGATGCTGTAAATTCCACCAAAATATTTAATTTAAGTTATTGCATTTATAAAAGGCCATAAATCCCAACTTACTTCTTAAAGTGTGTTTCATTCTTTGAGTCAAAAGAAAGTGGTTCCAGCCACCACATCATAGATTGCTAATTTGTTTTGTCTTTCTCATCAAATAGCTTAAATGCCACAGTTCCTTTTCCTGGATCTCAAAGGAAGCATCTGAAAAAAATCACAGGATGTTTATACTGTGCAACTGTTTCCTAATTTTGTAGAAAGCTTCTACTATGGTGATCCTCAGCTTGAATTTAAACACAGTTTACCCAGTAGCCAGTCCAACTCACTTTCAAACCAGATATAGGATGTACTGGAAGAGAGGCATATGCTTAACTTTTTCTTTAATACGTTATCTAGACTTAGGTAGAATTTCCAAATACTAAATGTTAAAATTTATAGATCACAAAATTGCCCTGGGCACAGTTATTTCTTTCATGCCATGAATTGTCTACAGGTGTTCTTCTTTTACCCTTTGCCTCTTCATATTAAAATATATTAATGTACTTTTCCTTATTAACAGCGGTGAAAGAAGACAATTTCATTTCTAGGTCCATCACAGAGTAATTTATCTCAGCAGCACTGCATACTATCCTCCTTCCTGATAGTTGAAATTTCTTTCACATCAGGATCAAACTAAACTTTCTTGTCCATTAGGAGTTTACAAACCTTGCTGGATTGTGTTTTGCTCCTCAGTCAAGTGAAACACCTAGTCATGCTAGACATTTAGGTGCAATTAAAGCTTCCGCTTCCACATTGTCGTGGGGACACAATTCATTTTGTGACACAGTTTTTTGATCTCTTTTAGACAAATAAAGGCAAACTTTATGAAAGGGAAGTGCTATCATTATGTGAGTTTGTAATTCTCTCAGAATATGTGGGAGACATTGCTTCAGAATAATGAATTACAAAAATAAATATTAAGGAGTGAATTTGGAATTAATCTATCTCTATCAACTTCCACAAATGTAATAACTGCTCATAATGTACAATCTTGATTCAATATATTTTATACACATAGCCAGAAAAAAATTAGTCTGTGTAGATGTAAATATGAACTCAAACATTAAGTTCCAATTGCATCTCAGTCCAAAGCTATTTTATTGCATTTCATCAGTTGTGGTATTTTCCTTTTATATATTTCTATGCTTCTAGACATATTTCTGATGATCATACAGTATGCTATCTGCCTGCAGAATTAGCCAGGCAGTTATCTTAAAACAAATACAGTCTGGTTTTCAGATTTTCTTGGGCCAAATAGAAAAATGAAGAGGCTTCTCTAGAGCCCATTCCAGCAAAAACTTTCCTGTCCATGGCCTGCATTCTTAAACTAACAGAGTAGAAGAATTTATTACTGATAGTATTAAAATCTGGTGCAGATAATCAGTGGGTTGGAGGTAAAGGGGACAGAGACAGATAAGACAGAACTGATTCACGGGGAAAATGCGACTTTTAGGCGGCAACAATGTTATAACCAAAATCAGATTGACCTCCCAGCTTTCAAAACTGGTTTTGGTTTTAAAGGGGAGAATTCTACAGAAAATGAAATTTTAGCTGGACATTGTTTTTTTCCCAAATGCCTAGTTTTCAAGTCTTCACAGGTTCCTTTTAAATTTTTAACTTCTTCTAGTCATGGCTAACGTAAGAGTAGGAAAAACAGACTTTGGTTAGCAAGACTAGCTCAGCAACATTCATTTTCAGGGATAAGGAGATAATCCCCTCTCTGTGAGGTGATAAATTAGTTGATAATTCACTGACTGGAAATTCAAGGAATCAAGAATGACTAGCAGGAAAGACTTTTGAGAAGCTAAATGCCACAATTTGTACACATGGAATAGTAGCTAGTTTATTTTTCTTCATTTAATTTCCTCTCTCTTCTTCCTTTTTAAATGCAAGTCTAAGGGATTTTATAACAAAAAGAGGAAGCTAACAGAAAAACCAGAGTATTTGTTTCTGTGAAGTGCTATTCATCTCTTGAGTACATGACAATGATGACATAGAAAGCTGGCATGGTTTAACCAGCTTCACTGAATGCAGTTTGTTTTCATGCCTGATTGCTTTTGTATCAATCCCACATTTTAGCTGTGTTCTAACATGTTTTCAAGTATTGTCTGCAAACACTCAGGAATATCTACATTCATGCTCATGATTGGCATAGTTAGGCTGTGATCATTTTTCCTTTCGTGTTTTCTATTCTGATGAGACCATGAAGGTTCTATAGCTCAAGGAACCACATTATTGTGGGGCTGCTGTAATGATGGATGGTGCCTGTGTAGATGCAGCCAAGGCAAAAACTGACAGTTCAGGAGTGGGGCCCTTAAAACACTCTATAAGGCAGCTAGTAAATGTTTGACAAGGACAAACACTTGGATGGGGAGGAAAACAATGGTCTTCTAGTTAAGTAACCTGGTCTAAATCTCTGCATGGTCATAGGAAAGATTCTTCCACTATAGCTTCAGAGTCTGGAATTCATAATGATGGGTTCTTGTCCAAGCTAGTTCTGAGCTAAATTGCATTAGCACTGTAACAGCTTCAACACAGCTGATGTTCAAACCAGGAGAAACTTAGTGGCTTTTAAATTTTCTTCCTGATGTGTAACTCACATTTTAAACACAAAGCTGTGTAAGTAAAGCCACATTTATTGGGTCAGTTTCACAAAGTACCAGGGTTCAGGCCATCTGGGACACATCATTACTTAAGATAAACTGAAGGACAAGCTTATGGAAATCCCTAGAAAGTAAATTAAACCACCTGTCCTTATTATCAAACACTTCTGCCTCTTCCTCCTATTTTATATTCCATCTTTCTTTGTAGACTTGACTTCTCTCTGTTCTTCTCTCTGCTTTTTTATTTTCTTTTATCTGATACCATAAATATATGTTGCCACCATGTATTTGCTGTCTTATTTGTGTTTCTGTTACCTTGAACAGTCTGTTTTTTCTATCTGGTCCTGCCATCTCTCTGTCTCTTTAGATTTGCTCATGGCACTCAGTAATTTTCCTTCTTTCAAATTATTGGCTAGTTTAATAGTTTTACCACACCCTACCATTATGTTTTGCTGTGATAGATACCATATACTGTTTGTCTTTATAAACTGATTTTACAGACTATTGTAACATACGAATTTTATGACACCTTATACAAAACAAAGCAGCCTATTGCAGAACTATTCCCCACAAATACATATTTGGAGGAACCACTAAAGCCTCCATTCTTTCAGAAACCCTCTGAATTCTGAGAAATCCTTATTAGGGACATCTTGAAGAAAAGACTTGAAAGGGATCTCCCATGATATAAGTTTCATTCTGTTCCTGCTGCAGGCTGCATTATCAAAATATTCTTCATAAATTTAAAAAGAGTTGTCTTGAAACTAGTTCTTCTTTCAGCACCCTTATCACATCTTCCAACAAGTCTGTTAATAAACTGATCATTTTTAAAGACAATCATTAGGAGACTGGATGTGTATTTTTAGATACAGAAATAATGTCATACATTTCCAGGACTTCCCTGTTGCTTTTCAGCCTTGCACTTACTGCTTTGCACAGAACATCATCTTTCCCTAAATAGATCTTGTTAAGAGAAGATAAGCTAATGAAAGATATGTCATGGAATACTGGTTTCCTATTTGTTAAAATATGCTGGATATAATCTGAAGATTGACTTCTTTTTTTTTTTATTCTATAAGGGTCTGTATCCCAAGCATTTTATGCATGTTTTTGGGTCTAATCACAATGAAAGCAAAAAGTTTGTGTGGAGTCAAAATTGCCAGCTAACAACAGCTGTTGCTCAAATTGTTTCTCCATTTCATTTCTGATTCACTGTTTTTGTGTTTCCTTGCAGTTTTCCACTTGTCCCACAAAGTCACTCGGGTGGTTCCAGAAAGTGCTCTGCTGATTGTCCTTGGTATTTTCCTCGGTGGCATTGTATTGGCAGCAGATCACATTGCCTCCTTCTCCTTGACACCAACTGTATTTTTCTTCTACTTGCTGCCTCCCATTGTTTTGGATGCTGGATATTTTATGCCAAATAGACTCTTCTTTGGAAATCTTGGCTCCATCCTTTTGTATGCTGTCATTGGGACAGTATGGAATGCTGCCACAACAGGTTTATCTCTCTACGGTGTCTACCTGACAGGAATAATGGGTAAGTTTGATCTGTGAGGGCACACTTATAATAATGCCACTGTGTATACTGTTAGATGGGTGATAAGTTACAATTTAACAACTCTTTCCAGCAGAAAAATTCAATTTTAACGGGACCAGTTTGTAATATCTTTGTCAAATTTAAGAATGACCTGAAAAATCTTCCCTAAGGAAAATATAAAAGCTACTTGAATCCATTTCCCTTATATTGTTCTGCTCTAAAAATGTGTGTACATTCTCAGGATAAAACTCAGGATTCTTTCTGCTAATGGACATCTGGACAAAATATACACTAAAGGGCTTGCTTCTTTCTGATGTGATAGAAACCTTAAAAGTTGCTCCGAGATGGAAGTGTCTTCCTGAAGCCAGCTTTAGGGTTATGAGTTATATTTATTTAATATTTATAATTTAATATTTATGTTATTTAATAATAAATGTTATTACTGTATTTAATGTTATTAGTGGAACTAAACGTTATTTATAATAAGTGTTATCCAATATTAAATGGCCACTGAGTGGGTATATATACATGACCCATCTACACATCTCTTTTGCATTTTCTGAGTCTGGAAATCGTAACTGAAGAAGTTTTACAGACTGAAGTACCAGATATCTTACTAAAAAAAAAGAAAAAAGAAAAAAAAAAAGAAACCATTTCAATGAGAGCAGTCCAAAGGGCCTTGAAAGGGTGACTGATGCACAATTTCCTAGACCACAAATCAAAAAAATGAGGATTTCCTTCTGCTTGTGCTCTTGCCAGAGAAGCTGTGGATGCTCCATCGCTGGCAGTGTTCCAGGCCGGGTTGGATGGAGCTCTGGTCTAGCAGAAGGTGTCCCAGGCAGTGGAACTGGAGGGTGTAAGAAGTTCCTTCCTGCACAAACCATTCTGTGATTCTAAGACACACTTTGTCTTAATTACATGGCAATATAAGGGCACAGGGCTGCTAGAAGAGGCACAGAACAGCAGTACTTAATCTCGACAGACTTTCATTTAAGACTCATGTTATGTAATTGCAGATGTTTATAATATAGACAGCTATGATAGATACATTTTAGATATTTTCCTTATTATAGCTCTTATTTTAAAAGGAACAATATTTTCTTTAGAAGATACAAAAGTGACAGCTCAGATGCAAAAATCTTTGGCTTCTTTAGGTAGATAAGAGGTTTACTGTGCTTTAAGCAAAATATTTCATCTGCAATATCACATTTATAATTAGAAACAGGTTTTCGGGAAGAGAATATATGACAAGGATATTGCTACTGCAGATTGGAAAAGGATTTCTTTACTTAAATATCCAAGATGCTTGAAACAATTTAAAAAATATGACCAAAAATATTTTCTTAAAATTCTGTTCTGGGAAATATAATGTATGTTAATTACTCTAAAAAATATGTTGATATAAATCATTACAGGGAAAGGATTGATTTCCTTACAGCATGTGAAATGGAGAAGTTGACTGTTTTCCAAAAAAAATTTTATTTTATGTGAAAAATTCACCTAAATTATCCTTCTCCTCCCAATCTGTAAACAACTCTTGACTAACTGTGAAAGCCGGATTTGATGGTTCCATATTCTGCTTCATTCGTATGCAAATCTTTTAGTGACAGTGTATACTAGAACTCTGAGCTTACAGCTACACAGGAGAATCAGCTCCTACCACAGGTCACAGCTAAAGCTCTACAAGAGAAATAAGGGGATGTTAATAAAGGCAAACAATAAACTGACATGTCTGACGAAACTTGAATGTTTAGAAAGAGCCTTATTGGTGTACTGTGGGGGCCTGTCTTTGCCACAAAGACCTACAAGAGTTCTAATTTCAGCTGTGAAAAAGGCCAGACAAAGCTGTCCCTGATTCAAACTATGTCATTCTCCAGCAAAGCTGAGGAGGAGTCTAAAATATCTACATGACACAGACTTACTAATCCACTAAATCTATTGTGTTAACCTCCAAGAGGTCAACAAGATCTAACCACCACACTTTGTGAAAAACCTTGCTGTTGTAACTCGCTGAAGATAAGAGAATGCTGAATTTGTTTCTAGAAGAGTTCATACCACCTTCTGGTTGAAGTTCTATGGTTTATATTTATATCTATCCCACTTGTTCTACAATTGAAGTGAATAATGCTAGAAGTAATATAATCAAAATGTAGAAATGTAAATCCACTAGACTAAGACAAACTAAAACCAAGTTACTTCTAGCTTTGCCATTCAATGGGCCTGTAGTACTGTCCACCAATATAGGAGTGCATAATCTAAACTGGATTGCATAGATTTCCTACATAAATAAACATAAAAACATCTCTTTGTTGGCATTCAAAACCCTTGCAGATATTATAATTTACAGAAGGAAAATGGAGAAGGTGATAATGACAAAGAAATCCTTCTTTGGAGCTGAAATAAAAAGATCAGAACATTACCTGTTAGCCGTCAGTCATATCAGGCTGCTTCCACAGAACAGGAAGAATTATGTAATACTGTAATACCAGATCTTCCAGCCTTACTGCAGCAAACTGTTCACCGTCCACTGGAGAACTAACACTTTAAGTACTGTGGTTGTGACTAATGCTTAGAACACTTTTTCCTGTACAATCGAGGTCATAGCTGCAACATGCTGAGTGTGTCTAAAAGTCTTAAACTAGGCCCAGTGCACTTATGTTGGTCAGGTGTCACTGACGAGCTGGAGGAAGCCATGGTCGTGTACTAGTTGAAAATAACTGCTGTTATTACTCTAAATGAAAGTCTGGTTTAGAAACTCCAGGCCTCTTAACAGTGCTTTGTAGGAATTATAGATGTGTCCTAATCTCCTCATAAATATTTGCTTACTAGCTTTGCAAGTCTTCAAAGAATGTACCAATGATTATAATTGGTAACACATAAAAAAGATAAGCAATCTCAGTGAGCCAATTTATTTTCAAACCTTACGTTCTATTATGCCCTATTATCTGATAGTTATTGTCATTGGGCTTGTTCCTTCCTTAGGCCTGCCTGAGAAGGACAACATTTGGTGGAACCATTGCTTAGCTTTAGGTTCAAGGCTGTTCTCAGAATTTTTGGCACAAACTGAAGGTCCCTGCCTCAACCCCACTTGCATGCTGAAACTGATAGGCTCAGTCTTTGTTCACAGCCCGGTATGTCCAAGCATGAACTAGATTATTTATCTTCTTGAAAAAATAAGGTAGTTAGACATATGTGCAAGCTATGAATTTCTGTTTTTAGGGCCATACCAAGATCCCTACAACCTGTATGGAAGCCTTGTAGATATTCTGATTGGCAGAAAGCAGCTAAGGGAATATATACATCTGCAGTTCCACCAGAGTATTGGGCATTGTCACATATAATAGAGAGTTGTCTACTCATTTCTCTGACTGCCCATATCAGTGTCTTTTCCTTGAGTAAATAAACCTATGCCATTTTGTGTCAAAAATATTTGGAATCTGGTTTCTGTTTCAATTACATACTAAACACAAACCATTTTGAATTTGAAAAATTTCCTTCCAGAGGTCTTTCTGGAGGGTGGCCATGTTGTTCTAGAAGTACCTAGCAGGCACTACTGATCCTGTGGCTATGGCTACTGACAGTCATTGTCTGGCTCATGCTTCAAAACTATTTAATTAGATGAATTGCTTCTTTACCTGTAGAAATCGTGCCTGATAATTTTGGGCATGGGCCTCTGCATTGTGTTTTAATGAATGAATTGTCAACCTATTCCTTATTTGCTCTTCCTTATATAATTTTTGGCACCATTACTTCTTGATGAACCTTGCTTCCTCCTCCTTTGAACACAAAGGGAATTTTTCTGCTCAGAAATCTTTTTCCCAGAAAAAATGACTGGGTTACCAGTCTTGATTTCATGAAGAGGGTAGATTTTGCAAGGTTTTAGGAAGGTGAGCAAAGTGTTTTTTGTGGCTCTGCCTTTTCTGCTGCTTATAAAATGACAGTGAATGCTTGCCTCTGTCTATTTGCATAACTGAACAAAATAGCCTTAATAACTAAGAGAAAGTTAAAAAAAATACCGGGTTACACTGTCACCAGAGTTTTGCAGTTTCAAAACTTTTGAAATCATTGCCAAAATTCCTAAGAGGCTACAACACAAACATGTTGAGGTACATTTTGGTCCTTCATCTATTTTTATGGTCCACTTGCAGACAATTTAACAGCCTCATGAATCCTAATTTGGGAACAAGTGGCTTAACCACACCTATCAGTGAGTAAGGAGGCCACAACTGGTATTCAGCTGTTCTGAGTGCAGTTGAATACCACTGCAGCAATTCTTAGTGACCAAAAGTCAAATTTGACCTGTAACATGAAATATTTTGGGACATTTACTTCAGAAATGCTGGTATGATCTTAATATCTTGTGAGTTCTCACTTATCCTAGGATAATTTAGTCAAGTTAGACAAACCATGCTACACACAAATAGAAAGCCAATTTAGATCTGTATCTGTCTTGCCACAAGAACAGGCCAGTAGTGGTCCTGCTTCCAGAAACAACTTTGATCCACATGGGCCAATGCTGAACCCAACAAAACTTGTAGGAAACAACATGACTCAGTGTAGAACTTTTTAAGCAGTCACTGTAATGCACTTTCCAGGTGATACCTTGGCATCTCTATTTTCCAGTATTTGGCATTATCTAAAATATCCCAGTCTGACATTATTATTGATAATACAGAGATTATTCTACTTATAATTTGTTTGCTTTGTCTTTTAAGGTGAAATGCAGTCTGGGCTGCTGGATTTCCTCCTCTTTGGCAGCTTAATTGCCGCTGTGGATCCTGTAGCTGTTCTGGCAGTGTTTGAAGAAGTTCATGTCAATGAAGTTCTATTCATCATTGTTTTTGGAGAATCACTTCTGAATGATGCTGTAACTGTGGTAAGTAAATTATATATCCTAAAGTCAACCTAACTCAAGGGGATTTCTTCTGAAGTGCATTTTCCCCTTTAAAGAAACGCTGTACTCTCTGTGTGTATCTACTAATGGGCTATTGTAGTGCAGCTCATGGTGTTTTCTGTCTTGCTTAAAAATATTAGATGTTTGAGCATGAAAGATTTTGGAGCTGGTAAGTGATGTAAAACACACAGACCTGGGTTGGACACTTCAAACGAAATTCAGGACTGCAAGTTTTATTTGCTTTTGCTGCTTAAGTAGGGCATTCATGACTTAATGAAATTACTTCCAGGGATTTTAAGCTAACTTCCTTTGCTGTTATTTTTTAATACGCATACATTTTTCTCCATATTTGTGTTATGCCCATAATTTATATGCATACCTCAGTCATTGAGAGAGATAGAGCGAGAGAGAGAGTGAGAGAATACTCTTCAAAGTGTTTGTGCCTGCTCCCTCAGTTTTACTTTGATTACATGTTTACAAGCAGATACATAACAAAGAGCCAATTTGGAAAAAAACTGTGACATTTTAGGAGGTTTCTGTTATTCTTTTTTTATTTTGGTTTGGTTTTTTGTTCGTTTGGGTTTTTTTTGTTTGTGTTTCTTTTTTTAACAATTTTTAATTTAGAAAGTCTTTACTAGACTTTAAAAAATCCCAGATTTCTTCTGATATTTTTATTTTGATTGAAACACCTTTTCTTTTCACATGTTTTTTTTTCCTAGAGTAAAATTGTCAATAGTTTTGTGGTGCAGTGCTAGTGGTCAGGGACCAGGAAGTCCTAAGGCAGAAAGATGCTATGCAACAACATTGCAGCTTCAGTTCACTTTTGGATCATTTTCTGTTCCTGCCCCTGCCTATCTTCAAGGGGGGGAAAGACATGTTCACGAGGCTCAGTGACTTAACTTTTTGCAGCCAAGGAAGCAAAGCACTCCAAGGTCATTGGCAGCAGCCTAACTGTTCACATGAATTTGAAAATGATAGTCTGGCTTCCAGAGAAACCTAATTGCCCTTGGATACCTGTATCATTAGTACTTCTGGGGTATTGCCAGAAAAAAACATTAAGATAAACCTCTGATGAACTCAAGTATCAACATGACTGGCTTTCAGAAGGTAAGGAGCTTTTGTTACTGTGAAATGAACAGTCTACAAATAAAAGAAAGTTTGATTGTTCATTGATGAGAAAATGGAAGGGCAACTATGATCCAGAGCTAGAAAGTACAGACTGTGAGGAACTTTGAAAGAGTGGAGTTACTACCTTGAAAAAGGGAAGACTAGAAGACAGAAGAAGATGGATGGTATAGCATACTTTAAACATAAATATGTAAAAGACTACTGTTACAGGAAAAAAGTAACCTGTATACTGTGACTGAGTGAATATAAGAATAAGAATTATCAAGTTGAGCTGCAACAAGAAAAGCTGGGAAAGCCATAATAAAGTTCTCCTTCTCCACTGGAGGAATTAAGAGCAGATTAAATTGGCATGTCTCAAAAATTATGCTCATATAAACCTCCTTAGGCACAGGTATGGATAAGGTGAATTCTTTACTTTCAGCTCAATCACTGTTAGTAAATGATTTCAAAAGTTTTAGCACAATTATTACATTCTCTTTTATTTATGTTCAACTTATATATGTTCAACATAGCTCAATTCAGTATCTTATTATTAACATCTTATTATTTTCTTATTATCTTATTTATCTTATACATAAGAGTAAATGAATCTTTCAAATACCTGGGTTTCACAGTGAGAAGTATTTTAAAAAACATATATGTATGTAATAATGCTTCTTATACATAGGGGACATATTGAAGTGAGAAATGTAATGTCATGTATGTTGTGTGAGGTGGGTTTTTTTTAATTTTTGTTTTTTTCTTCACCCTCTGCAATTCTTTTATTTTGAGAAAATATAAAATTCTCCCTCCAGGCAGAATTTCCCTCAGTCAAACAAAATTTCAGACTTCTTAATGTTGATGCCCATAAAGAGATTATTTTAATAGGCTCAACTCAGCAGCAATTATTAAATCAGTCTACTTTTCTTTCCAGGTGCTGTACAACGTGTTTGACTCTTTTGTTGCAATAGGTGCTGCGAATGTGACGGGGATTGAATGTCTCAAAGGCATAGGTGTGTAGAAGTGAGCTCTGTATCACACAATTGGTGTATGTATGCAGTATTTTAAAAAAATATTATTATTATGCTATTAGAAACTGTTATTTTTCAACCCTTTCCATTATTACTAATATTCACACACCTGTATGGTATAAGCAAATGTCTTAAGGAAATAATTAAATAAATATTCCTCAATATTTGGGAAACTCAATCAGATCTGTTTTCTGTTGAGGAGACTCCACAGATGTGGAGTTCTTTTGTTTTTACCACCAAACCTGACAGCTATATATTTTTTCTTTGTATTTAATAGTATATCCTTAATTTCAGCCTATATTCTCCCTGCATTCCAGGAAAGTCGAGATTGTATACAGGCATTGCAACTCCTTACAACTTATCATCATCAAGTAATGTTTGCCAGTAAACATCAGGAAATTTTGCTTAAAAATTTAGTCACTCTTTCCCATTCCAAGCATTGCATGAAATGAAATTATCTTATGAATAAATGTTTTAATAGTGACTTTGTCATATTCTATAATATGCTTTTGTAAAAACATTTGTTTACAGAACATGGGAAAAAATAGTACAAAGAAATGTAGTAGGTTTGAATAAAAGTAAAATTGTGAGGCTTAACAGAAGTAGACTTGTTTTTCTACTTGTTTGCTACATTAACATACCAAGTGCTCAAAAGCCTCGAGCCTAGAAATGAATTTGACATGTCCTCCAAATTTTTCTGTGATTCACTGGCCATTTGCTGTCCTCTCTCTGGAAGATAACTAGTTCAAACCATTATATTTCTATGTTTTAAGCTGTGTTAGGTGTTTTGTTTTGCAGTGTCCTTCTTTGTGGTGAGCCTTGGTGGGACACTGGTTGGCATTTTCTTTGCGTTCCTGCTCTCCCTGGTCAGTCGTTTCACCAAGCACGTGAGGATCATTGAACCTGGATTTGTGTTTGTCATTTCCTACCTGTCCTACCTCACAGCAGAGATGCTTTCACTTTCTGCCATCTTAGCGTAAGTCTCTTTATTACTGCCTCTAAAGGGAATACGGTTTTCAAAAACATTGAAAGGAAAACCTAAATTATATGGGACTATAATACGACTTATGGGAGCTATAGAGTACGGCACTCATGAAGTTTGTGCTGGATAATACTATGTTCACACTGCGCTAGATTATAGTTTGTAAATACTGTCATTCAGCCTTGAAAGGGAATGCAAGTTTTCCAGTATCTGCTGAGCAACATGACAACTCCTTTGCAAAACACAGACATCCCTCCTTCCTCTCTTATTAATAATACTTCCAACTTAACAGTTGTCCATTGTTTCCCCCACACTTTGAAACTAAAGCAGTATTTTTCTAAGGCACTCCGTGAATGTCACTATTCTCTGTTCTCTCTCTCTGTCTTGGCTGGCCATTAAGGTTTGCCTAAATATTACCTGTTTTGGCTTGGGTACCTCTGTGGTCTTTCTTCTCTTTGTCCCCATTGATTCCTGGCATACCTTTCTTCTCAGTTTTGCTTGTCATGTTTGTAGATGATACAAGTAAGTGTATTCAAGTTCTGAAAATCTTTCTGCAAATAGCTAATTAGTTTAAGATAATGTCTAACATAAACAAGGTTTAAAAATTTGCATTGAAAGCAGTATGGTAATCTGAAGAGAATTGTAATTGCAGTCTATTATGTTATAATGAAATGTTGTCTTCAGGCCACTTGAGGTCACATCAGCATGCATGTTTGAGATATACTTTTTACCTAGGGTGGACTCCACAAGTGCTCGTGAGTGTATCTTTTCTTAGGAATTAATGACAGGTTTTTATCACTATGTGACAGGCAGATGTAAATAATATTAAATGTTGCAACAGATATTTTCTGAACAATTGCTTCTTTTTCTAGGATAACCTTCTGTGGCATTTGCTGTCAGAAATATGTCAAGGCTAACATATCTGAACAGTCTTCTACAACTGTAAGATATACTATGAAAATGCTGGCCAGTGGAGCAGAAACTATTATCTTCATGTTCCTGGGTATTTCAGCTGTGGATCCAAACATCTGGACTTGGAATACAGCTTTTATTCTGTTGACTCTGGTCTTCATCTCAGTATACAGAGTTATTGGTAAGTGGGTGACATTCCTGTTCTTCCATTGTATTGCTGATGCAATCACATATTCTTTAGCCCTCTCTCCAAAAAGTATTTGGAGTTCTAGATTTGTTCCTTTTAAAACATTCTATTTATTTCAGTTGAATTTATTGTTGGGCTTGGGTTAGAGTAGTAGAGTTAGCTCTACTTAGCTTTACTTAGTAGAGTAAGTTCCATCATATGCTAAAAATATAGCAGGATTTCATTTTTGATGATGTGTGGGCATATGAGTAGCCCAGCAGTTAAGATGAATCATTCAGTGGCTAACCTTTGTTGACCCAAAAAATGGAATTGGCAATATCTCCCAGTAAAATGGACTTTGTTCTTTAACTTGCAGCCTAACAAAAGATGTGACTCTTGTCAGCCATATCTTTCCTTCAGCTCTTTCAGTTTGGCACTAAAGAGATTGTCTTAAGCTAATGCTATGGTTGACTTCAGGTCTTAGGCACACAGTGATAGCAGACTCGTAATTACACTGAAGGTTCTCTGGCTTAAGAAAAAATTCTCAGGTAGTGATGAAAAAAATGAGCAAATAAAGCTGTGGCAGGTAGGGATTACCTACTGTCAATTCACTGGGTTCATATAAGTTTGCAAACATTTCAAAATACCAGTGATGATTTGCCCAGCTATGTAGTCCTGCTGTAGTTCTGTTAAAATAGCAAAAAAGGTGTAGAATGAAGTACTTGTAGAGAGCAACACATAGACAATTTGGTGTATGCACTTACACCTGGGAATAAGTTAAACTAGCTTATTTGCCCATTTGTCTTGATTTAAATTCAAATGACAGGTCACACATCTATCTAGCTGGCAATTTTCCTAGATTCTGTGTTCTTATTCTGTCTAGAAGCTCCTGATCTGAATGAAGTGCCTAGCTGCTTGCCCTCCTTTTCTAAATAGTCTGCAAGCATTGTTCATTTAGCTGCCTCTCAGTAACTGCTAATGTGCCTGAGGTGTTTAAAAGAGTTTTCCACGTCTTTGTCTTTTACACTTTTTGTATTCCTTGAATGAGTAGTTAACAATCCGGTAATAGATGTGACAAGTAAATAGTAAATATTCAGCAATAACAATACGCACCCACTAAAGGAATTGATCTTAGACATTGACAAATTACTAAATACCTGATGATATTGGGCCTTACATAATTGCAGTTCTTATTCTCTGGAGGAGTCAGATTGGTAGCATTTCCAAGGTCCCCTCCTCCAGAGGCCCTCCTTACAGTGACAAGACACTTCTCTTGGCACAAGTTCAAAGTTCTTTAAAAAGAGAAGAATCTTTTTTGCAGTGGTTAACAGCCCTGGCCTGCTGCAGAGGGACACACATGCAGTGCCAGTCACAGGAGTGGTGAAGCTGTTTTCCCTCTGTATGGGGGGAGTTCTGGGATGCATTGAGACATCTAGAGCCTTAGGTCTCCTGCAGCAGGCAGCATATCACCTGTAGGTCTGAAGAGAGTGTTAGCATAACTAAACAACCCTTCAGAAGACAATTACTTAAATGTCATTTTCAGTGATTTTCAAAAAGTATCACACTCCCTAAATCAGTGCTGTTTTAACCCATTTCTGTTAACTGACCCTGTGCATATTACCGCTTACAGTGCTAGAAAATCTGATCTTTCTTAACGAATTTCCAAGGTCAGCACATGGCAGAACTTTCCCTGGAGTGCCTGTGCCAAAGGGCAGCACTCTCAGAAGAGCAGCTGGCTCACAGAAGCAGATTCACCTAATTCCTTTGGCTCGATGTAAAGAGAAGGCACCAAGTGGGCAACACAGTGATAAGAGGCAGAAGCAGATGGTGCAGATTGTTGTAAAGGCAGTCTGGTGGCACCATTTCTGTTACACACAGCTAGGATATTAACATTCCATAAGGATATTTCTAGACAATGCTGACATTTGTTTGTTACAGGTGTCATTATACAGACGTGGATTCTTAACCGCTACAGAACTGTCCAGCTGGAGATAATAGACCAGGTGGTGATGTCCTATGGTGGACTACGAGGAGCAGTTGCTTTTGCTCTTGTTGCACTTCTGGATGGGAATAAAGTGAAAGACAGAAACCTGTTTGTCAGCACAACAATAATTGTTGTGTTTTTTACGGTTATATTCCAGGTAATTTAACTTAAGCACGCTTCTTGCAAGGAGAAGAAGTCCCCCAAAAGTACTGAATGCTTAAAGCAGTTCTCAGCTGAAGGTTGCATATTGTTTCACTGAACTGAAAGCATAATTGAATTTGTAATTTTAGTAACAAAAATCCTATTTTATGTTTTCATGTGGAACCACAGGGGGCAAAACACAATTTCCTCTGTGCTAAAAATTGTTCAGTCTTAGCTGCTTGGTATTAATAGTGCCAAGTTAATATCTGATTAAACATCCTTCACCTCATGTGAATAACTATAGGGAACAGTGCTTTTAATGGGCAGATACAGTCATTAAGCTGATCTACCTGAGCCTCAGTCCTTGCTTTAAAATATAGCAGCAAGCAGTGGGTCAAAAAAGTATCCAACATCCAAACAAAATAGCACTGTCTGGAGGAAAAAAACCTGTAATTTAAATGAAAATATGTCAGTAGATAGCAGCTTGCAATATTTTCTGAAGTGTATTACAGAAAGTTCAGTTGTGTTCACAAACTTCTCCACTATTTGTGGAGAAAATACCACATTCAGTGGCACAGGAAACACTTCTACTCTTCCACTACCATATTTTTCCTATAGGTGGTATATTTTTCCACTGTTGTATTTTCAAACCTCTGTAATAGAAGCTGCGGATACTGCATTATTTTATCTTCTAGAAGGAATACAAATCAACTGAGAAAGTATGAGAATCACCAAATAACACACAAATGTGCTTTATTTCTGTTTAACCAGCTGGAGTAAAGTCTAAGAGGACTTCTAAGTGTTTATTGTCATGTTTCAATCCTTAGGGACTGACTATCAAACCTTTGGTGCAGTGGCTGAAAGTGAAAAAAACTGAACACAGAGAGCCAAAACTGAATGAGAAACTTCATGGCAGAGTAAGATATTTTTTAAAAATTCATGATATCTTTTGGATTTTTACAGAGCACCTTAAGAGAAAACAAAATTGTTAAGTGAAAATGTCTTTTTTTTTTGTAAGAGAGTGAGCTATCAAATTTCAAGATCAAAGTCCTTCAAACATTTCAAAAGTTATTTCTAAGTTGCTGTTTCTCTTTGGTTTGAGTCTTGTGAGAGGATATTCATATGAAAGTTCTGGTCTTTCGCTTCAGAATTCAATGGGGCTGGGAGTACTGGGGAAACAGCACAGATGGAATATGCTTCTTTCTCTTCATCTAGAGAACGATTGATGATTGCTAGGGCAAAGCATGTACAAAAAGATTTAGTTTTCCTTCTCAAAAACCGTTAATTTTTTGAAAAGGTATGAAAGCAGGCTTTGTAGCTTGCATATTACATAGATAGTCTGCTGCCCAATACAGAATAATTATATTCTGAAATTCCAGATTAATAACAACAGTTTTAATTCAGTGTGAATGTTGTGTGTCCCTGTATTTCTTTACCCTTTTAGCATATTTTGAAACACAAACTCTTCCAATTCATTTTCACACCACATTATAAAGTTTTCATTAAGTAAAAGAAAACATAACTTTTCAATATAAATATAGGTTAAAGGATGAAAGACTGTAAGACATCACAGAATAATCAAGGTTGGAAGAGATCTTCAAGAACATCCTGTCCAGCCATCACCACCATAACCACCCCTAAATCATATCCCCAGGTGCCACATCCAGACAGCTCTTGAACACTTCCTGAGACAGTGACTCCACCACCTCCCTGAGCAAATTATTCCAGAGTCTAATCTTATTTTCAGTTAAAACTTTTTTTCTGATATCTAATCTGAGCCTCTCCTGGCACAACTGAGGGTCATTTCCTCTTGTCCTTTCACCTGAGACATGGCAGAACAACCCAACCTCCACTTCACTGCACCCTCCCTCCAGGCAGTTGTAGACAGTGATGAGGTCTCCCCTGAGCCTCCTTTTCTCCAGGTTAAACATCCCAGCTCCCTCAGCCACTCCTCACAGGACATGTCCCAGACACTTCCTCAGTTCTGTTTCCCTCCTCTGGACACACTCCAGCCCCTCAATGTCCTTTCTGAAGTGAGGGGCCCAGAACTGAACACAGGACTAGGGACACAGCCTCACAGTGCCAAATATCAGCCATGCTGTTCCAAAACAAGCACCTGTATATTCTGTAGTAATCAATGCAATGTTGGGACTGAAATGTTAATAACCATATCCAGAAAAAGACCAAATTGTACCTGCAACTTGGTTTCAATCAAGAATTATAAGCCTCCAGATTTCTATCAGCCATCTAATATACTCAGTATGAAATTTTGCCCTAGATATTAAAAAGAATGGTGCCTACTTCTACTCTGAGGAGAATATGAACTCCTGAAACATCTAAAAAGAGTCACTGGGGAAATTGTTCAACTGAAATAATCACCTACACTAATAGTGGCAGATGTACTTCATAGGGCAGAAATGGAGATGGTAAAATGAGTCCAAAAGTTTTTTAAAATTGAGTGTTAAAATGGGGGTTTAAGTACCTTCTCGTTGAGACCCTTGTATTTAAGAATACTTAGTGAATTTATAAAGAACTGGTCAGAAAGTTCAGGGCCTTTGAAAAAAAGCTTATAATAGTTATTACTTATATAAATGGGAAAAAGAAATTTTAACAGCCATAAAATTATTCTGCATAGTCACCTGGTCTAACTCGAAATAAATTGAGCTATTTTCTAATTATGCTTTTTTATTTCTGTAAAGATATTAATTCCACTCTCACTTTCCTAGGCCTTTGATCACATCCTTTCTGCTATAGAAGACATTTCTGGACAAATAGGGCATCATTATCTGAGAGACAAGTAAGTAGTAACCAATTTAGAATTTGTACATTATAACTTTTTAAGTCTGTGAGCTTAGGGAAAGCAAGGATGCTAAATGTAGTTAAAGAGGTTACATATTGAAAATACTGGAAATACAGCAAATGGCAAAATAGTGCATTTTTGTCCCCTTAAAAACAGAGTCTTTCTCTTCTCTTCCACAGTTCAAATTATGCCTTTGCAGGCGCCTCAGTTCATATACAGGGCTTGTTCTCTCAAGATTAGAGAACTGACTATTTGAGAAGTTTTCACCTAGAATGTTAATGTGGATTTTTCTTTGCAATATTACATTTCATGAACACTGTTTATGTGTGGAGGCACTAAAAAAACCTCAGCTACAACTATGCTAGCTGTTTATCTCATCTCTACAAGGATGTATTCAACACCTCTGAAAGTTATGGCAGAGGGTGCTCTGAAATTGCTCTGACTGTTTGCTTGTTAGTCTGAAACCATCCCCTCTGTTTATAGTTGATTCATCTTGAGAGAAGCAGAATTACTCAGCTGAAAGATAAGCCATTTCCTGTAAAGTACATGTGCAATGTTACCCTTGTGACTTCCATACCTCGATGAATAAATGTGGAAAAAAGGACATAAAATCTGGACATCCTTTAGAGTGTTATTTCAAGTTAGGTCATTCTCTCCCTGGAGTCAAGTCATTTCATAGGTGCAAACAGCCACAGTTTTGACCTGCTGACCTCCTGCTGACTCAACATGCCAATTCCAATCCAAAAGCCATGTGGTTGTGTTAGCTTTCTGCAGAGCACACCCCTAATGCTTTCTGAAGAAGCTGAGTCTGTTAGCTTAGGTTTAGCATTATCATGCAAAACAATACAATTCCTAGGCTGAAGCTAGCCTATACTGGAACTCAAGCAGAATTTCTCACCTGCATCCAGCTATATAGACAATTTCCTTCCTTTCCTTTTGCTCTTCATTCATGTATGCAGTGAAGAATTTTCCTGAGGCACTGCAGACAAAACACCTTCTTTCTTTCGGTCTAAGTTTGTAGTTTACTATTTGGGAATAAATTTCAGTAGGCTATATATAATATCGGCAAATACATCTCCACTTTTGATATATTGCCTCAAAGATGGAGCTATATTTTTAAAGTGGCAGATTAGCATGGGACTTCTTGCATGTCAGAAAGTAATCCCCTTGAGTAAAAACTGAAGGAACAGCTTAATATAGATTCGTGGTTGAGTATGTGGTTTGATGACTAGCGTGCTTTGAATGAGATCATCTTAAACCTGCCTTTTGGACTCTATGTACATGAAAGTGCTGCTTCCATAAAGAAATGGAAACCCTAGCATCCTCACTGATGTGTTCAGGTGTGGCAGCCTGAATTAGAACCTCCTGGTCAGATGTTCTGGCAAGAGAAGAGGAATAATCATCAATAATGTGAATAATATTTAACACAAAAATGTTCAAGAAATCTGAATCAAAAGCTGCAAACTCAAAATGGCCATTGAGCAAGATGGATACAGTCATTCTGAGCAACAGTCTCCAAAGATGCCTCATGCCCTTTAGATGAAGTGTTGAGGAAGTTAGAAGAAAGTACAATAGCCTTTTATCTTTTGGACCCTCAACATGACAGATACGTTACTATCAGACAATCTTGGAAGAGTAAATAATTTAAAACACACATGGCTACTATCCCCAGAGCAGAGTACATCAGTGGCATGAATAAGACCCTGGTAGAGCTTCTGGAAGGGCACTGTTACTCTGAATTGATTTTCTGGTCTGGCTGTCCTACAATACACCTGGGGAAAAGCAGATTACTTTTCCAACAAGAGAAGAAAATTAAACATAATCAGAAGTAGAAAAATAAGGTAGCATGATCTCCCAAAGTATAAAATGTGTTACTGACTCTGAAATGGGATACAATGTAATCATAGCACTCTTGAAGTAGTGTTGGGTGAGTGAACTGATTAAATGTATTGTGACAGCTGCATAAGTCTGTAGCAGGCTTTTCCTTGACTTTCTTTATATGCTAATTGAAAAGCTTCAAGATACAAATCCCTCACATTCCACTGTTCACCCTTTTTTTCAAAGTGTTTTGCTCAAAAAATATAATTTATGCTAAATTAAAAATGCTTTGAAACTAAAAATGCTTGTTGCCATT
Source organism: Sturnus vulgaris (assembly GCF_052056855.1). Taxonomy (NCBI): domain Eukaryota; kingdom Metazoa; phylum Chordata; class Aves; order Passeriformes; family Sturnidae; genus Sturnus; species Sturnus vulgaris. The sequence continues at coordinate 63,017,761 of NC_142243.1, read as the reverse complement.
AACACAGTTTGTTTAAATTATCAGGTGGTCCAATTTTGATAGGAAATTCCTCAGAAAAATACTGATGAGAAGGTCTGCTCAAAAATCAAGAGACCAAATCCTTAATGTTTTCCATGAGCTCAACCTGAAGGATGCAATTAGCTATGTGGCTGAGGTACTTATGAACATTTGTTGACATATTAGAGCATCACTTGGAAATTGATTTTTTAACGTTTATACTATAGTGTAAAGTTGATATATTGCAAGAGAAGCCTAAAGGAAAATGATTTCCATGTCAGCTCTGTTTTTCTTTTTTTTTTTTTTTTTTTTAAATGTGCTTTGAGTATTGGTGTTGCTGGTTTGAGAAGCTGTAGCTCTCAATATTGCGCCTGATCACCAAATACCAGTGTATTGTACTTACGTCACTGTACATTTCTGTTGCATTTTACTGAATATCTTTGTTTCTATATTCATTACATGAAAAAAATGCTGTAATTCTAGAGGGGTGTTGTCTTTATAAATGTGTCAACAGGGTCTGGCTCCTGCAGGATAGTGGTTCTATGTGATGACAAATCTGATTTGAAGAAGCTCATTTACAATTGATGTGCATGTGTAGCCAAAGTATGGATCTGCTAATCTCAATCTGCCAGATCATTGTAATATGCAATATTAAAAAAAAAAAAAAAAAAAAGTAACTTTAATTCAATGGAATCATAACCCCCATGATTCAATAATTAGGATGAAATATACTACAAGTATCAATTGCAATCAAAGAATTGTGAAATAGGGAAACTTAAGACTTGCAACAGGAGAAATTTTTAAAGGAGATTTGAAGAAAGTTTCTGACCTTCTGCAGGAGTACTGCAGCAATGTTGCCTGATTGTGTAAGAATTCCTAATCTTCTTCAGTATGAAACTAGTCACCTTAGTTCAAACAGCCAGAATGCACAGCGTAAAGGATAGTTTTAAATGTAATATTTTTAAAAGTGGTCTTCTAAATCATAATCTGTTCCTGCCCATAATCTCCAATTCAATTAATTTCCACAGTTAGGTTATATATCAGTTAATTTCTAAAAATTATTACTATGATTGATACTGCTACTACTACTGCTAAGCTTCTTTTTTGTTTTTTTTGAAAATGAGCTACAGCCAGGCAGTCTTCTTCTAATTAAACATATAATTTTGAGGCTTGAATTCAGAAAACAAGATGAAATCCAGAAATTATGTTAGTATGGAAAATGGAGAATACTTCACAAGACAAGCAAATTCTTCCTTTTGAGATTTCGTAAATTATCCATTTGGTTTTTAGACCATCTGAGCTCAAGAACTAATTTTCTTTATTGTGATACTTTCTGGGTCACACCTCAGAGGAAGAAAGTTGGATAATGACTTTGAGGTGGATGACCATGAAACTCATGTTCAGATTCATTGCTGAATCTGTTCAGTAGATTCATTACAGTGTTTCTTCTCTTTAACAGAAGCAAAGGGTTTTATAGATCACTGACACATGTAGATTTAAGGTCAGATTTTTTTACTCAATAATGTCTTTGATCCCATATGGTAAAGACAGATTACTAAATGTTAGATTAATAATTTTTTAGGAGACAAAACACACGGTAACTGCTTTTTGTTACTTTAGTGCAAATGTTATTTGTGTATATTGTTTCTTGCAGATAAATTCTATTGGGCAAATGTCTACTGATTTGATAATAGAAAAAGAAATAGAAAGTTCTCCAAGTTCTACAGAAATTTTGCAAGACATTTTCTTCCAGCAGAAATTAATTATGACTTGTGAATCCTAAAGTCATTTTGCCTTTCTCACCTTAATGATACACTGCTTTAACAACTTTTTCTTCACTTTTCACATTGAACTAAATATTGCAATTACAAGCTGACATTGAAATTAAAGCCATTTCTTCCAGGACAAGTAAAGACCTGCCTCCCCCAGCTACTCTCCTCTTACTTGCAAGAAATGGAGGAGTTTAAAAATTATTTTCTTTTTTTAAATTATTATCTTTTTCTTTATTCAACTCTGCTGCTATCCTGCATCTATATAATAAATAAGAGTTGAGAGATTTCAGTCTCAATCTAAGTAAATTCCTTACAATTGAGAAGAGAGAACCTAAGCCAAGAAAAATGAAAATAATCCCGAGCAACTGAAGGAAAGTGACTTAAAATATTCAGGGTTCATAACTTGTTCTAGATAAAATTCTTTCACTGATGATATTGTATGATGCATATATGAACCATTCAACTTGACTTGAAAAGAAAGTCACATTCACTTAAGAAAATGGATGGGATGATGTTCTCCCAGAATTCAATTTTATTAACTTCAAATTTTCTGCCTGCAGAGGCCAAAGTGTATTTCTTAATGTCATTGGTAACCCACATACGTATGTAATACATATGTGGGCTACCACAGCAAAAGAAAACATTGATTTGTTTTTTTCCATGAATATGAAAATGTAAAGGGAACCCAGTGCAGTTAAAGTTGAAGAAAGGTAGATAAAATCTGTTCTGCAAGGGAGATGATTTTTCTTGATTATTACTGTTTAAAATCTAGAGAACTGCTATGTGATTTCTCCCCACTGTGATTCAAAACCGTAGATGGTTTCAGCCAGTGTAACCACAATGTCACTCAACAGATACCTTTTAGCTAAGCAAGAGATTACTTAAGGTGTAGGGAAAAGTATGAAAACATAAAACTGAGCTTTTCCAGCAGTTCACTTCTGTGACACTAGTTTTAAAACTGAAAAAAAAAAATCTCATCTCTTCAATATTTCATCTTGTCATGCCATAACCTAATAGTCTTATAGACTTCTATCACCACTTATTATTTGTTGCTTCCAGTCTGGTAGAGAACAGAAAATTTAGTGTTGGGTCTTTGAAAATGCTACTGATAGTGTAGTGATGTGTTGATACATGAACAACTGTATGTATATCCCTATGCTCTTGGCTTGCAACATTGTGCAAAGCAAAATTGCGAATCTATTGAGGCACAGGAAATCATTAATCTCTTCAAAATCAGTTTCTGAGAGTGGAATAGAATTTCTCATTGCTTTGTTTGTTGGAATAATGTCACTCAACATAAAGAAACCATAAAACCAAAAAACAGTTTTTATTTGTTACCTAGATACAACTCCTTGCATACTTCTTGTGCCATTTGCATAAATACAGTCTCACAAATTGTCTGTATTCTGATACACATTTTGTCCTAGGTTTTTTACAGCTGTAATATGTCTTGTTTCTTTCTATCACAGGGAGAACGTAGAGGTTCACTGGCGTTTATACGTTCTCCAAGTACAGACAACATGGTAAATGTGGATTTCAGCACTCCACTCCCAAGCACTGTGGAAAGCTCTGTCTCGTATTTATTGTAAGTAATGTGGACTGACAGGGTGGCATATGAGAGGAAATTGAAACTGCTAAAAGGAATTGTAAAATGCAAATTACAGGGGTTTCAGTCACCGCTTTTTTGAACTTTAATTAATATTTTCTCCCACAGAAAATAGGTATCTATGGATTTATATGTTGCATTTTACACACAGATTTTTTTCAGTAAAGGTTAGTAAGATGAAACAGACATCCACATTAGAGTTGTTTCATTTGCCTCTGGTTCACCAACTGGTACATACAGGGCTAGATGTTATTTCTGTGTTTGCTCCAGAAAAAGTAAGGAGAGAGCTGAGGAAAAATTTGCCCCGTCTTTAACTTTTGAATCTGTCACTGAACAGACCATCTATCATGTAAACTATGAAATTAATTAATGCTACATCCTCCTGAAAGACAAAAACCAATGATCTTTTCACATTTCCCATTAGGCATTTACTCACCCATTGTCATTTAGCCAGTTCTTACTCTTCTTTTTTTTTCTTTTTTTTTTTTTTTTTTTTTCCCCTCTTCAGCAATCACTGATTTTAAAAACAGCAGTTTGTGTTTTTCTTCAGGAGAGAAAAAGCTGGACCTGTTTGCCTTGACATGCAAGCTTTAGAGCAGAGGAGGAAAAGTATCCGGGACACAGAAGATACCCTGGCTCATCACACCCTACAACAGTACCTGTATAAACCCAGGCAGGAGGTGAGAGCAAGAGGCTAGCATTGGACTGTTTTCCAATCTAAAACTAAGAGGAAATAGGAACCAAAACTCGCAGGTGAAACCCAAAAGGAGAGAACCCACTGCAAAATCCACACTGTTGAGGAAGACTGGCTCTGTGTGATTTCTCATTTAAGAACATGTCTTTTTAAAAGAACCAGTGCCTTTGAAATCACTGGGGCCAGTGGAATACAGAACTGTGTCCAGCAAAGGTTCTGAGGAGGATTAAATAAAGTGTATCAACAGAAGTGATTCAGACACTTACAGGGAGAGGCTTACTTTGAATGACTCTTATACACTTAAAATTCCTAGACTTTTTTCATGAAGAAAAAAAAAGGGAATTTCATTAATGCCTTCAGACTAGTCTTTAGTTCATTCTTTCTTATGGAGTTGTTTACATTTTCGTGACACTGATTGAATGCATTGATTCAGGGCTTTCATCTGTATTTCTAAGTAAATGAATATTGTCTTCCCTTCCTGGCCACAGCACAAACACCTGTACAGTCGACATGAGATCATGCACAGTGAAGATGACAAACAAGACAAGGAGATTTTCCATAGGACAATGAGGAAGCGCTTAGAATCTTTCAAGAGTACCAAACTAGGAATAAACCATTCCAAGAAGCTCAATAAAATCCACAAACGAGACCGGGGCCAAAAAAGGGTAAAAATACTTTCACAAGGACCCAGCTGTAGCCACCTATTATACCAACTAATGAGTGGGAAGGGTAGGGAGGACTCTGAAGGGTCCTATATCCTGCATTTATCTCTGTCCTATAGAACTCCATGAATTTAGAGGACCTAATTAAGAAGAGATTAATCTAGGAGGTTTAAACTCAAGGGGCTTCTTCTCACATTCTGCACTTCTCTATGCTTTGGGACTCTTCTTCTGGGTGAGAGATTTCTGATCTCTTGGCAAACAATAGACTCTGAACATGCTACTACACTGTGGGGAGATTTTGCAGGATAGAGGTAGCAGGATAACTCTATACCATGGAGTATTCAACCAAATTTGTGTGAAACTAAGAGGGAACACGCACCTTTAAAAGACCCAAAGTTTCCTTTTTTACCCTGTCTGTACACACTTCAAGTGTAGGTGGGAAATTAGTGGCATCCATATTGAGTCTGAAACAATGACTACAATGGATTTCAGTGTTATTCTGCTGGACTCATCATTTCAAAGGGTGTCACTGCCATTGCTATCTGATGATATTAGCATTTTTGGTCACTTTTTGCTTTCTTTTCAGAGAAATAGCAGTGTCATACCAAATGGAAACATTCCTCCAGAAAATCCAGTACAAGATTTTACTTTGAAGGAAAAAGGTAAAAAAAGACTCTTAGACTGTTTTCACTAACTGAATTTTACCAGTTACATTGCCAGTAAAGCATCACTAAAAGATCTTGTGACATGCCATAGCAAATCTGATAATAAAAAGAGACTTCTAGTGGTAGTTCAGAACTTGGAGTGGTGGTCTGTTTCATGCTTAAATGCAGCGTTTAGAAGTGTTTTTTTAGGAATCTGGATGACAAACAAAATTTTAATTGGCCTTTTTGCTCACAGTTTAAAAGTATCACATCTATATTTTGTAAACAAAACAATGCAGTGGCTACAATATAAATGAACTTTCAGCTGCTGTTTGGATAAGGTGCACAGAGCTGCTAACTATTTTTCATCACAGCAGGATATGTCTACCTAAGACATCAGCCATATAGAATTCAGTAGCTGAGATGACATTCTTGAGGCTAAGCAAGCATGATATAATTCAAGGAGGGAGTAGCTTTGGGAGGAACACATAGTCAGAGGTCAGTTCCAGCACTGATTCACCCCTTCATGAACAGATCTATCACATGGGTCAGGCTTGGAAGTGTAATTGGAAGCTGACCAGCTTGGGAACTATTCCTAGCAAAAGCTGGTTGTGCATATAAAGGCCCAAATTCTTTCCCATTAGCCACTGGCCAATGGTCTTAGCCACTTTTTTGGGCATTGGTGTCAGGCATGGAAAGATGTGATGGGTGCCAACATGTTTGTTACACAATTGTAAAATAATAAATGTCACTTCAAAACTGAAATGTGGTTAAAAGCCACTGAACTAACTTCCGATTTGTGTTCTTCCCTCTGTTTATGCCCGAAACTCCTTGATCTCAAAGACAACTCAAGCAAAATAGAGAGGGATTCATCTTTTCTCAGTATCTCCAAGCAAACATATTTTTCCTTATACATCTTCATTGAATCATTTACTGAGGGTTATTTTTGTTTGACTGAGGGGAGCAGTACAGGCTGGCTCCCCAAGTGTAACAATCTAGAACTACTTTGCTTGGGAAGACCTTTCTGAATACTCATTAGTAGGTCATTCAATATTGTCTTATTAAAGAACTCTGCATATAGATGTCATCATCTACTTCAAAACCAGAAGAGTTTAATTGGAAGGCAGTTTTAACAAGTGGTTTAGCAGCTATTGCAAAACTTATTCTACTGCAGTAAAAGCAGCAATGACCTCATTAGGTTTGAAACTAGTCATTACACTAATGCCAACCTGTGTCAAGTGATGAAAATCCTTGTTAAAGATGTATTTTTGATAACCATGACATCATCAAACCAGCAGGAAATAGCATTTTCTATCAGAACTGATACAAGTCTCTAATGAAATTACACTTTCTTTTTTTCCCTCCTAGATTTGGAGTTTTCTGAGTCAGAAGAAAATAATGATTATGAGACTTTGCATCTAGGCAAAGGAGTTGATTTCCTGGCTAATGTGACGAAACAAAATTTCACAGATACTCCTGCTGGTAAAAATATTTATTACCTACAACTTTTTTTTTTGTTCCTCAAATATAACAAAACATACTAGAAATGCTGATGAGTTAGATTTTTTTTTTGTTTTGTATGTTTAATTGCGTGATTGTATGTGTTCAGTATGAAAATACATTTGCTTAATATTAATGTTAACATAAAGATTTTAGGATATTTGGAGGTATGGAGACCATCACATTTGAAACTGACAGCAGTTGTGAACATGACTACCTAAACCAGTTTTAAAGCCACTAATTATTTCTAGCACAGTAAACGTTATTCTAGAATTGTTTTACCTCACAAGACCAGTCCTCTGGAATTGTTTTTCACTTGCATTGGGACTTCGTTGTGAATAATTTTGTTCTTCTTATTTCAGGCAAGATTTCTCCTTTTATATTCACAATCCCATCAGATCCTTACAGGCTTATAGAATTCACTGGAAAGGGCAGATTTGCAGCATTTCAGGAGCACTCAATGCCCTTGATTTCCAGCCCTGAAAGACTCCAAAATATCAGATTGGAAGCTTATAACTATATAGAACAGAAACCATATCATAAGACTTATGGAGTATTTCTCTTTAGCACTTTTGTGTTTAAATTTTTTCAGCATGCCACTGTTTGCTTCATGTGTAACTGGTGCCTGCAGTGAAGAAAAACGCTTGTGCTCATACTCTTGTGGCAGACACCCTTAAATGCAGTTTCCTTGTGACACTGTTTCATGACAAATTCTATGTTTAAGTATGTATAAAGACACCCACAAATAAGTGGATGGCAAGATGCAAAATGTTTTGTAAAAGCTTGTCTAACTTGATAACTGTATGAACAGGCTCCAGTATGTTACTTTTGACTGGCCTGCCATAGCTACCTCACACGCATCTGTTTATGGAATGGTGAAGTTTTTTTTTTTTTTTCGCATTTTTTCCCATATCTTATTTATTTTTTAGGGATTTGATTTTAATTTTCTGCAGTTATTTTATGCTGTGCTTTTTTTTTTTCATTGCTTAACACCTGTGGACTGATTATTTTATTGATTTTATTTTTTGTCTCAAGATATCCCTAACATAATTGCAAATTTGACGTCACAACCAATTTTTCTTTTTAATTGAAATCCAATACATGCCTAACAATCACCAAGGTGTATGTGTGTGTAATGGTCTGTATATTGGCTTAGTCACACCCATACCAGTGCATCTGCCTATTTTTTCCAAAAGCCTTTCCCCCTTTATAAGGCATCTTACTGCATTATCAAGAAATTATTTTAATCACTTTTATTTGTCACTCGCGAATTCTTTTTTTAGGAATTGATAACCCAGTATTTTCAGCTGACGATGACCAAAGTGTCTACATGAAGTTCTCACCATGGTTATCTAGTGAAGACACTGTGGTACCATCACAAAGGGCCCGAGTGCAGATCCCATACTCTCCAGACAACTTCAGACGGCTCACTCCAATCCGGCTCAGCAATAAATCAACAGATTCCTTCCTGCTAGCAGATGGCCCAGAGGACCGACCCAGATCTTTTCTCCCAGAATCAACACATATGTAATATTTTAAAAGATATTACCACCTTTACTTTTTAACCAGACTTCTTATCAATTCTGAGAAGTAAACTTATTTTTCTGTTTTTTCTTCTTTCAGAAAATCTCCTTCTTTCCTGATTTCTTTGTACAACTAAGCATCTTTTATTTCCCTCCAACTTAATTAACAAAATGTTTTCCTATTTTCCTTCTGCAGAAGAGCTGTTCAACTATTTGGGGTCCAATGTCTTGCTACTTTTACAGCAGATAAGGGTCCTTCTCTTTGTTTTCACTTGAATATTTTAAATGCCAAGAAAATAGTATTCCAAGTACCAGAATATTCGGCATACATTTTCAAGAGGCTTCAGGTTTCCTGGTTAGTCAGTCCTAGATGATAAAATTGGTATCTGAATTCCCTAAAAGGAATAACATTTTTTTACTCTCTTGCTAAGAAGCCTTGAGTTAGCTGTGAACTTTTGTCCAGATTACTTATCCAGTGTCCAGGAAGCAAAAATGCCCCACAGCTACAATACAACTATTCAGTGACACTACTGATGTACCATTAAATTACATAAGAAAGGGGTTTAAAATTAATCATATTTACTAAAATGCAGCAGAATCTCCTTGTGGGGATAATTATGCAACAGAATTGTGGAGAAGCAGAATTTCATTTAGACCTTTATCCTTAAATTGTGAATCTTAACCCTTACCTTATTTTGAAACTAGAAGAAGGCTTAGCTTTCTTCTTGCAGCAAATAACTTGTTGCTTCTAATGTGTTAGAAGCTTAAAACTAAATTGACTCTGGGTTTAAACTAATATCCGAGTTGCCCTTTAACTTCTGTGTGTGGAAATTTTCCACACCATAAAATCGGCCTTCATTTTTATAGTCAAGTCAAGCAGTGCTTCAAACGAGGTGAGTCAGGTCCACAGTTCAAATATTATAATTGAATAGAACACAGGGCACTGCAGGGATTGTGCAACGAAATGCAAAAGTCAGTGTCACCGTGAATACACTCTTCTGGAATCCATGGTCACAAATGTACGTCTTAGTGTCCTCTGTGCATCAACAGAAAAAGCAAGCTGAAAGTATTCTGTAGTTGGTTGATGAAACTTTGTTCAGACAAACACCTCAAGCTAAGAGTGAATATTGCTAATTTTGATATAAGAAGAATTTCACAACCCCTTGAGAAGAAATAGAAAAGGAAGTTCCATTTTTCTTCTGTTCTGGCTTCTGTCCCTTCAGAAGATGTGCTAGTTCAATTTAGAGGAAGCACATCACTTTCCTTCTGGAGTGGCCTGTAGGTCTGTGTTTGGTTTCAGTACTCAATTCCTTAATAATGCATCTTTGTTTATTTTTAAATGATGTTTTAAAATAAACATTGGGTTAATTAAAGGACCGTGAACTACAGCCCAATATCCTGATTAAGAGTGTGAACAATGAATAGCGTTCCAAAAGGAAAATTTCACCTTGACACTTATGCACATTGAAATTCTCTTCACTTTTTGTCCCCAATGAGAACAGTGTCACAGAATATTGACGTATGACCTGCAGAACATTTTCTTGCTAGCCTTTGTTCTTTTCCTCCATTTAATTGCTTTATTTATAATTCACTTAATTATTAGGAAGTGGTATGTGTAAGTTCATTTGTGGGTATCTTTGATATGTCAAAATCACTAGATCTTTGACTGCTGTATTTCTTAGTAAGTGTTTTGCAAAGTTAGATTTCCCAAGCTAATAAGCATACACCTTGATTACTGTCTGAAACAGTCCTCTGAATGATCTCCTTAACAAAATTCTCCCAATAAGAAAATGATACTAAAATTTCAATTAATAGGTTTTAAAAAACAATGGAAACTGGAAGCCAAGAGTGGAAATGTTAAGTTTCTCTACATACCTAATATACACAGAAAACTGATCATAAGTTCTCATCAATAAGAAATTGACTCCCTGGAGTCAAACTCTCTGCTATTTAATTGAAAGAGTACAATTTGTTTCAAAAATTTCTGAAATATTTCCTTGCTGAGCCTCAGGACTGTTTCAAGATAAAGATACACCTTAGTGACCAGATGATGGCTCCATCTCCTAACTATCTGAAACAGGCAGTTCATCCTAAACACTGAGCTAACTTTGCCAGACATTCAGCAAGGATAAGATTCTTAATTAACTCATTTCAGGTTGTCCAAGATAGAATTTCATACAGAGTAGAGTTCTTCAGGAAAAAAAATCTTAAACCACTCACTTTCATAAGACTTTCATAAAAATAGCCAAAAGCAAAGCCAATAGCCAGTATACCAACAGATAAAGTGTGTACAAATAGAAAACAAATGTTTCTATTTAATTGTGTTCTCTAGGTGATATGGACCATGACGTTGAAATGACAGAATACTCCTCTTCAGATGATCAACTAAACCAAAATGGAAGTGTTTCAGTGAATCCCCTCCACTTCTTCCCCTCTTGTCTTCAAATGCCTTGGACACAAAACTATTCTTCGTTGGAAAACAGAGGGAATATATCTCTTTCTGCTGTCTCTGAGTACATTGCTTCCTGTGACCCAAATGTACCTGATCTTTTCTGGGAATCAGGTACAGATATGAATAACAAAGAGACAGTAAACTCAGGTTATTGCTCTGAAGTTAGCTTCAAGTCAGAGAATTCACAGGAAGAGAATACTCTGCTTATGTTTGAAGGGCTGGAAGACTCTTACATAAAGGACCCCCAAGAGAAGAAAATGTTGCTTGATGTAGAAGGGAATTACAGGTCTGCTGCAGCCAGACGTGTACAAAGCCGACGTTCTTTCCACAGGCCAAAACCTCTGCATCACCCTAAGCTTCAGAAGCTGGCATCTCTTCCAGCATCTTGCCATGTCCCTCCACATTCCTTGGAACAGGAAGAAACACAGTTGTGAGCCAGGACTTAATTGAAAGAAGAAGATGAACAAAGGGCTTTTATAAAAATAGAGAGCAACCTATTGGTTCATGGGATCTGCTCTAGGATGGATTCAGATGGAAAGGAAGTGGGGTCCTGTGATGTCAGAAGCACTGGAGCTTTTCTGCTGCACTTACATTTTTAAGTTCCTATTCATAATGAAAGGGTGCATAGTGAGAGGGAACTATGACTCCTTGTTATTTTTTCATGTAGACTGTTACAAATATTCTATTATTTTTGGAGGGCTAAACTATGAATCTTTTCAAATGGTAAATCCTTGGTGTTTTTTTACATGGATATGGTTTATTATGCCATTATGCCATAAATACATTTAAAGGAATAGGCTGCATTTGCTGCTTCAGTAATGGAATTAAGTATTTATGCTATATGAAATTAAAGTAGGAGAAGCCAACGGTTAGCCTCATCCCTGCTAAGTCTACTCTGATTGAAATGGATCAGTGCCTTTTACAAGTGCAAGCTAAAGAAAAATATTTTCCTGCTGTTGAATATTTGTGTCACTGAGTAATTGTGGAATATTGACTCCTGTGTAAAACTTTCCAGGGAGAGGAAAGTCTTGGCATCTTGAAATTTAATCAAGGACTTCAGGAGGGCCATTTCCTTCCTTCACTTTCACTCCCTCAACTCAGTAGCACTGGAAGGAAAGAACATCCAGAATTAGCTCAGAATTTTAATTTGCGTGGTCACAAGCAATTAATTTCATACTCTTAATTAAGCTGCTGTATTTTAAATAGCCTCACTCAGACAGAAGTGTAAATATTTGTCATTTTTACTGCTGCTTTGGAAGACACCTTCCAAATATTGTTAGATTATCCTGTTAATTTATGTATCACTTTCAATAGCTGATTGGGATAGTGCTCTGTATTTTGCCACATGGTTTAAGTGCCACAAAGACTCAGGATGTTGATGGATCAAAGTACTGTACAGAGGCAGTTTGGCTACTGTGCATGTATATACCTACTTGTATTAGGAATGTCCTCTTTTTTTTGTCAGTGGTTTTCTGTCAAACGATAGTTATGATTGCACTAGTCACTTACTGCATATGAATTAGACCTACATCACCCTGAAGACATCTGGAGACATCAGTGAAAACCAGATGAAGAACAGTGAAAGTTCAGATGAAGAACTAAATAAAAGTGAAAACTCTGAGACCTGTCATAGATGTATAATACTACATGCCTGGTATGTAATCCTCTGGCCATTCAGCCTTAGGTGATTCCAGTCCTGAAATTTTGGCTTGAAATCTTCAGTGGTATAAACTGTAAAGGTTCTATGACATTAATAGAGGGAGAGTGTTTTGCCACTTCTGTGATGCTAATGTGTTCCTACTTTCTATTTGATATCAGTGTAAAACATTTGTAAATGAGCTGTCACCTTCAGGGAGGCATGTGAATTGTTTAAGACTGAATTCTGGACAGTGGCTTTATGTGGTAAATTTTACTTTATCTGTGGGAATTAATGATTGTTTCTCTACCTACCCAGATTTTGAGGGGGTCTGAGATGATTCTGTGTCAGATATCAAAATTGAGATTTACCCAAGTGTGAAAACTTATGCCCATATGTTTTCTCCATCTTTGTCCTGGATGCTAAAACTGTATGTTAGGTTGGTGCAAGTTGCAGATATATGATGGCAAATACCATATACAAACCTAAACAGATACAAAACACACACCTCTAGGGACTAGATTCAGAGAAGTGGTTGTTTTGGTTATCAACCCACAAGCAGCTGCTTGTTTGGCTTCCATCCTGGGCAATGATTCAAATCAGTGTCCCTAACTGGAAAGCTTCATCACTCAGAGCTAGTCTTGTTAAAATTCAATTATGTAAATACAATTTTTGTGAAACCAAGTAAATGTGAACATACTATTTTGATGAAGTAGAGCATATTAATGCTGTTCTAGATATTATAACTGGAACAAGTATTTTAGTAATTGGGCATAGATATGTAACAGGACCATGACTGATCCCAAATGTTAGTACAGGTAAAGTGCAATGTGCCAAGATCTCCCATTCTATCTCATAGCATGATACTGAAGTACCACCACTAAAATGGGCAAGATGCTCATGAGGTGTTGGCTTTGAAGTAGAACTTTCATTTCTTACTGGTGTCGTACAGAGGTCGTTGCTGTGCTGCAAGTCAGAAAGAGAGCCACACTGTGAACTGCTTTCTGCATTCTTGTTATTGTTAGACCATTACCAATCTGCTTTTGTACAGGCTACCTCAAGGAAACATTTGTGAATTGTCATCAGCAGATGGGAGTTTTCACCACATAAATGTTGCACAAGCAAGAGTAAGCAATTTTGAAAAACACGGGATATGTTTTTATTGTTCTTGTAAGCTTTTAGGCTAAAGAAAAGAGGCTCCATAGATATCACCACATTTACAAACACAGCAGTCTCTGTGGAAAGTCAGCAGGACCCTGTATGTTTTTGAGAAGGCTGTGGGCTTAAGTATTCTAAAACAGAGAAGAACATCACCCCATTTCAAACAACACGAATGGAAAGACACTATATACAAGGGCTTAGTTCTCTGTTTCAAAGGCCTTAGGCTTTTTCTATGTTGCATCACTACAGCTGAACAAATGAAGGCTAAAAAGGGCCATTCTGATAGTGAAGAGACCTTTCCCTGGAATATCTCGCATAATTCCTGAAGCTCTTATGTCCCGGAAGAGGTTTTCTAGTGGAATTGATTCTACAGCAAGGTTTTGTTTGTTGTAATTTCTCAGTTTGAAATGTGATGAAAAAGACTTTAGTGTCCTCAGTTTCCACATTTGAGAATGCACCCATAGCTATAAAATAGTGGATTATAGTTTCTTCTTTTATCAAGGGCAATTAATAAATAGACACTCCCAGTATCTACCAGGGTAAATACAAAAACTGCAGGTGATAACAGTTGATCATTTGTTGTACTTTTTTCCTTTTTTGCATACTCTTTCATTGTACATTTGCATTTCCTGTAGTATGTGTACCTGTGGGTGAAAGTGCTTCAGTACACTTTAATTAGTCAAGCACCAGTAATTTCTATCACAGCAATATAAATTCAGAGCTGCTGATGATATGGCTGTAAGTATCAGCTTTTTTTGCCCTTATTTATTAAACTGGAATGATCAGTTGACAACTCATTCACCTCTGATGAGGCCAGTTCAGTTCTTACTTCCCTGAAAACTTTGTCTCTAAATTTTTTTGGTGACATGCTCTGTCCGATAAAGATAAACCGGACATTCCACAGTTGCTATTTATTTAATAAGTAACTATGACCTACCTTGTTGCAAAAAGATAATGAAGAAATATTTTATGTTCCTTCTATATATTTTGCTCCATGAATAAAGTTCTTTTTAACAATGTTCATTATGCTGCACTACGATCTAGCAATGTTAAAAAAACCCAGAAGTGCTGCCTGCATTGAGATGAATTCTGTCTCTCTGACCTGTGAACCTAGTTATTGAAATATATGAAATTATGTTTTACAAATACATAGTCTAGTCAGAGATTTATGTAACAAAGGTTGCAAAACAATCACGTGCCTTAAATTGTCACTCTTTAGAGTGCTGTTGTTCAGAGATACTTGTGTGTACTTTCCAAAAGGTGTCAATTTACTTCATATATTTTTAAACAAGTCAAGTTGTTCTGCTAATGTCTTTATAGAAATGTTTTAATAGTATATCATAATGAGAAGTTTGGCAATAAATCGTATCACTTTGGTGGAATCACACTGCTTTGGCAAGTGATTTAGAGAATAATTTATTTATTACACTTAAAAAATACTTTGCATTCAAGACTTCTGAGATGTATTTCTGCTCCCAAATCAAAGTTAAAAAAGACAATAGAGTGCTGCTGATAATTCACGTCTTTTATAAAACGCAAGTCATTAAAAGCAGCAACTAAACTGGTAGATTTCCCGAGGCTCATTCTGACATCTATAACACTTTTTGTACAGTTCTAGCCCTGCTGTAATCAATGACAGAATTCCAATTGACTTTATAAGTATTGTATTTCCATCCATAGAGCACAAAGGGCACATATTTTGTCAAGTTATATACAGAGATGTAATCATAACAATTACTTATAATTTAAATTTTACATAAATAACATACAGCATCTCATAATGCACCTGGATCGGGACAATTCAACATCATAGAAGCAAAGATCTGACCAGTCTTAGAAAATGATTTCATCAGTTTCAGCAAAGTTTCAGAAAGGCTAAGTGATAAACACAAAACCCTACTGGCTCTAGGACATATTTATAGTTTATTTTAAAGCGTGATCCTCCAAGTGTTATTAACAAGGGAAGAGGTTTTTCAGAGCCATTACTGAATACTGCAGTGCTTTCAGGAAGCACGTGTGTGCATGCATAAAAGGGATCCTAGAAGGCAGTGTAGCTGTACTCATGACTGAAATGAGGAAAGTCTGAAGCAGAAGGATCAGTTTAATGCTGCTAAGTTGTGAGTAGCTAAGAATGGGAAAAAAACATATGTGGGCTAAGTATGTGCACGTGAATGCTCACAATAGAAACAATAAAAACTGAAATGGGTAAAACTGACCTCCAAAGAAGATAAGGTAGAGAGGTGCGAAACACCTATATCACCTGCCTAATAACCAGTGCTTAATTCCTACCCACACATACATATTTCCAAAGGATAACTCTATTTTAGTTATTTTTAACTATTTTATCTATTTTTATATTTATCAATTTTAAACTCACAATTTTATCTGGCACCTTAATATTAACACTTCCTTCAATGTAAAAGCAGCGGAAATGTCAAATAATCTAGTCACAAATAATCCTGGATCTACAACCCAAGATGTGAGAAAAAAAATTCACAGAAGTTTAACAAAGACATAAAACTCACTTATCCTGTGACTGCAGTAAGGTACCAAGAAACAACATGATGATTACACAGCTTGTGATCATCTTATACTCACTGTCTCAGAACATTACTGTATAGAGACAGTTTCATCCAGGAAATAGAAATGGATTTTGATAAGACAGGACAGACTGCAGTGACCAATTGCAGGGCATGACCAGATGAGCAGACTGACCAGCAACCTGTTCACATCCAACCAGTCCCCTTAATACCATGATCTCTCTATCTCCTTACTGTTGTTCATCCTCTAAACACCTTAATCTCCCTCTTTCCCTGTCTTTGCTTCCTATTCAAAGCATCATATACAATCTCTTGCAGAATTCCAAAATGCATCCCATAGGCAGTAAGCCTCCTTGGTCTGTAAAGTGATACAGAGAGCCCATCTACCTGACTAACCTCGATGGCTTTCACCACACAATGAGCTGATTGTCCTCCTGTGACAGCCCTGGAAGAAGCCAGATCACAGTGCCCCCCAGTTTCTCTTATTCACTTGTAAGGGTTTCCTGACCACTGTCTCTCTGTGCTCCTTTATGTGTGTCAAGATGAACTTCGTGTTTCATAGCCTAACAGTTTCATTGTAGATTCTGGGGGAAGTAAAAAAAATATTCTCTATTTTTACTTTTATAATACATGATTTTAAATCTATCACCTGCTCAGGTTTTGTGTGTGATAAGAAGTATTTTTTGCATTGCTGGGATTACCAAGATAAATACAGTTACCTGCAACAAACTGGTTTCTGCTAAAAATTTGTGGATTCTATCTACCACCTGACATGCATAAAGAATAACAGCATCATTACAAAATGGCAATTATAATTTAGTCAATTAGCCTTTTCAGATAAAAGTTTCAGTAATACCATTTATAACATCACTACAGCAAACTCTTACTTCTTTGACATGCTTTAAAAGCCAGATCAAACTAACAATATACAACCCTAGATTTAATCCACTGAACATTGCCTATATTTCTTAAGATAATGGAGCTATTCAGACATTCAGAATCATAGAATCATTTAGGTTAGAAAAGAGCCCTAAGATCAATGAGTCCCACTGTTAATCTAACACTTCCAAGCCCACCACTAAGCCATGTCCCTAATCACACATTCAGATCTTTTAAATGCCTCCATGTATGATGACTCAAACACTTACCTGGACAATCTGTTTCAGTGCTTGTCAACCCTTCCCCAATGAAGAAATTTTTCCTGTTACTCAATCTAAACCTCCAATCTGCAGCCACTTGTTTCTTGAGGCAATTTGTTTCCTCTTGTCCTGTCACAGAGGAATGAGGCCACAATGCTGACCTAAAAATGGTTTGAGACATAGGTATGTTGGAGAGCATCAAATGTAGGATGATTGTAGAGTCTCATGCCATAACACAGGTATGTCTGCTTTAGAAATATATTTCACAGGACAAAGAGAAGACCCAAAAGTGTCAATGGAAGATTTGTGTCAAATTCATCATTGGGGTGATTGCAGAAACACACGGGACAGGTAACCTTTCTGGAGCATTGTAAAATACGTTTTTTTGGTTGCATTAGCATATGCATGGTCTAACAAGAGATATAAGCGGACTGAAGAAACAGCTGAAGTGAAACAGCTTTTATTATACAACTGTAGGCAAAATATTGAGAATATATATAATCTTTATCATATGGATACAAAAACGGACCTAATTTGGACTGAAGATAACCCATTTTTCCAGTGCTGCAAGTCTTTTTACTGTTCTTAATCCAATTTTTATATTGCATAATTCCTTCTTGTTTTAGAACAAATATAACTTTCTAAGAAACTCTATTTCTTATACAAATCAGTAGGGGACAACCTTGTGTTGTGAATATTTTATTTCTTTAACAGGCTTGCACTCTAAAAAATTTAGACATTTTTTACAATGGTAATTTTGAAAATACCAGAAACTGGGTTTTGCTCATGATTTTTCTTAATGAATGATGCTTGATTCTAATACAAAATAGTCAGGAGTACAGAGATAGTTTAACCTAAGATATATCTTCCCATGCAAGCACTGCCCTTCTAGGCAACTAATGTTGTAAAGTGGAAAAGGAAGAGGTGGCTGTCTTCCCCTCTTTTACCGTCCCCCATACCTTGAAACATGTAGCTAATACCTTCAAGAATTTCCAAATCATTTGGTGACTCCCACCTGAAAAGAAATCTGAATGAATTTGTCCTGCTGTGCTGGATCTGGATACACTCTGGACAGGCCTAGAAGAATAGAAAATCTATTATGAAGGAAGGTAATGGTATTTTTGGTGTGCATTTGGTAAATATGTGAAAAGACAAGCAGTTACTTTTCTGGGAGCGACTGAGTGTGACCAAAAAGACCCTTTTTGCTAGATTTCACTAGGATTCCTAACACCTACAGCTCTTAGCAACACCACCAGTTTGCAGGAATAGAATAATGAGTTTGAATAGCCAGTGACAAGCAGATCAGACGTTGTGACAGTTTATAGTAACCTTTGTACAGCAGGGTCAGAAAAGAAAAAAAAAAAGACGAACTGAACACACAGAATTACTTTGTGTAAAATTATCATCTTAAATACCTGTCATGAAAGAATACAGGCTCTTGTCTACATTTCTACCTAATGAGGAAATAGTGACATATTTCAAGCATTCACCTGACCCACCTGAGCTCTGAGTTCACTTCATGTTACATTCATTTTCAAATATCCTTGAATAGGTAAATAAGAAGTTATGTATTAAGAAACTACCTACATGTAGATCATGTAAAGAAATTAATACTTAGGCGTTTCTGTAAATAATGAACCTAGTTCCACTTCCTTTGTAAATACTTTGTAAGTATTTTCTTTAGCTTTATTGGACTTTTTAGTTAGGCTCACTTTTAATGATGATAAATATGTATTGAGCAATTGGGAGGGCCAGACAAGACTCCTCGACATGGGAACATTGCACAAGCACAGAGTACAGCATGTGACAGGTGTTAGCAATCCATGAACAGACTACTTCAGAGAAACATGTTTCGAGTAGTTTTACGAGTTTATGTTTCAGTTTGCCTTGCAAACAATTAGAATTTTACTACAGGAGACTGTATGAAAAAAACTATTAGAATAGATTACAAGATTAGATTAGATTAGATTACAGAATCACTAGGTTGGAAGATACCTTCAAGACCATCAAGTCCAATCCATGCTCTAACACCTCAAATAATCCATGGCACCGACTGCCACATCCAGTCTTTTTTTAAACACATCCAGGGATGGTGACTCCACCACTTCCCCAGGCAGACCATTCCAGTACTTTATCACTCTTTCTGTAAAAAATTTTTTCCTAATATCCAACCTATATTCAGCTGGGTGCAGTTTAAGACTGTGTCCTCTCATTCTGTCAGAGACCAACCCCCACCTGCCTACAGCCACCTTTCAGGAAGCTGTAGAAAGTGATAAGGTCACACCTGAATCTCCTTTTCTCCAGCTAAACAACCCCAGCTCCCTCAGTCGTTCCTCACAGGGTTTGTGTTCCAGACCCCTCACCAGCCTTGTTGCCTCCTCTGCATGTGCCCAACATCCTTCCTAAACTGAGGGGACAGAACTGGACACTGCACTCAAGGTGTGACCTCACCAGTGCTGAGTACAGGGGAAGAATGACCTCCCTGCTCCTGCTGGCTACACTATTCCTGATCCAGGCCAGGATGCCATTGGCCTTTTTGGCCATGTGGGCACACTGCTGGCTCATGTTCAGCCAGCTGTCATCAAGTACCCCCAGGTCCCTATCTGCCTGGGCACTGTCCAGCCACACTGTCCCCAGTCTGTAACATTGCGGGGGATTATTGTGGCCCTCCTACCTTCCAATAGATCGACACACGCTCCCAACTTAATGCTGTCTGAAAATTTACTAATGAAAGACTCAATACCCTCATCCATGTCATCAATAAAAATATTTAACACAACTGGTCCCAGCACAGACCCCTGAGGGACACCACTGGTGACTGATCCCCAGCTGGATGCAGCACCATTCACCACGGCTCTCTGGGCCGGCCATCCATCCAGCTCTTAACCCAGCAAAGAGTGCTCCTGTCCAAGACATGGGATTAGATTAGACTAGATTAGATTAGATTAGGTTAGAAGCATTACCGGACCTGCTGCTCACTGATACAGATGAGCTCTTTAAAAGAGGCAAAGCTTTACAGGCAGCCTGGGATATACCGTGGGACCGGCCGCCGGGCCAGAGAGGTGGGATTCAGATCCGGAAGGGTTGGGCTGGGCTCCAGGAGTGGCGGCAGGGGCAGGGCAGGGCTGGCCAGGGCAGGGCTGGCCAGGGCTGGGGCAGGGCTGGGCAGGGGCAGGGCTGGGCTGTTCCGCCGCCCGCGTCTCTCCTCGGCGCTCCGGGTGCCTCGGCTGTAAGACCGGCATTCCCTGAGGTGAGGGCATTCCCCGGGATGAGGGCATTCCCCAAGGTGAGGGCATTCCCCGGGATGAGGGGATCCCCCGGGCCGGGCCCCGGCCGCTCTCGCCGTGCAGCTCTCCCGGCCTCGCCTGGCCCTGCTCGGCCCGGCCCGGCCCGGCCCGCTCCTGACCGCGGCCCGCTCGGGCTCCCCCGGCTGCTCCGCGCCGGTTTCCTCCGGAAGGGCGCTGGAAGGGCTGCGAGTAACAAGTTTTAGGAAACAGCCTTGTCCTGGCTGGCAGGGTTTCAGACCTGCAAAGCTCCGACGGAAAAAGGGATGGCAGGGCTCTCACCGCCCTGCGTTCCGGTTTAGCAGTTTCCCTAGACAAGGTTCTCCAGGAGCTTTCCAAAAGTCACTGTCTATTTAAACCGCGCTCCCTGCAGTCCTGAACACTGCTGTGTTCTCACGGAATTGTTAGGCTTTCCCGAGGTCTTTTTTCACTGGCCTGAACATGACCTCACTGACAGCTAGAGTTTCATTTAGTGAAATATTTAGAAAGCCCTTTGCACTATGGTATGATGGCCTCTTGTTTGGGAGAAAAAAAATAAGGGCATGCCTTTCTCCCATGCTCCAAGTGCTTGATGGAGAAATGGACTTCAATTATATAATATTATGATATTCAAGTAGAGCCCCATGCTATGATTATGACACCACTTACATGTACAAACAACGTGACTTCCAATCTTTATGCTGCCATTGCTATAGAAAGCAAAGTTCTCTTCATACTGTTAGCCCCATGAAAGGTATACTCTGGGGAATTAGCATCCTGTGTTCTACAAAAAACATTGCTCACCAACTGTTAGTTAATAACATAAACTTTTTCTCCTCTTAGAATGATAGAATCATTCAGAGTGGAAAAGATCTTTTAAGACCGAGTTCAGCCATAAACCTAATACTGCAAAGTCCTCCACTAAAACGTGTAAATAACCACACCTATGGGTCTTAGAAGTACCTTTCAGAGAGAGGGACTCCACCACTGACTTCCCTGGGGAGCCTGTTCCAGGGCTTGACAACCCTCTAATTGAGGAAATTTTTCTTAATATCCAATCTAAACCTCCTCTGGTGCAACCTGATGCTGTTTCCTGTCATCCTATAATATCTTATTTGGAAAAAGACCCCTACACCTGCCTTGCTCAATAGTTACAGAGAGTGATTAAGATCTTCCCTGAGCCTCCTTTTGTCCAGGCTGAACAACCCCAGCTCCCTCACCGCTCATCAGACTTGATTTCAAGACCTTTAAACGATTTTGTTTCTCTTCTTTGGACACCCTTCCCCAAGTTTAACATAATTCTAGGCTATTAGTTCTTATGTTTAAACTATGAAAAATCAAGAAATCAGAGCATGCCATATCTAGATTTTTCTACATTCTATAACCTGGCTATTTTCATTTTAATTTCTTTTCCCCTTTGGCAGATTACCTGTTCTTTACATCTCATGCCCACAAGTTTCAGTCGAATCACCTCTTTTGAAGCTGCAGAACACACACCTTCAACTAGTATAAATATATATTTTTAAGCAGCAGACCAGGGTGTTAATAGTTAACTAAGCTGTCAGTAAAACTCCACAGCTGCTTTTGACACACAAGACTTTTCTGTACTGCAAGAATTCCTGCTCTGCTTCAAGCTTTTGCATGCCATGGCTTATTCTAAACTCTCCTTGTCTTGCTGAAACTTTATAATAATGAAGTTTATTTATCACAGTGCTTCATTCTGCATTCTGAAGTGATGCAGTAAAGAGATAATCACTTTCCTCCCATCTTTTACACCCCTTTTTCATTTGGATTTTTCAGTTTTTATAACCTCTTTCCAGGTAATAAGGGATCCTATGTATGTGATTGCTTTCATTCAAATAAATCTTTTGAGTGTCTTCCAGTTACTTGGAAAATAACTGTAGAATATGCCTTTAAAAACAATCTAAAAGTTTGAACTATTAAATTGCAGTTGAGCTTTAAGATTTTCTATATATGGATTAACTCAAAGGACCATCCAAAACCCGCTAGAATTCGTAGATTTTTGTATTGCGAAATGAATATGTCCAGTGATTGACAAAAAAAATGGGTATGATCTGAAAAACCTGAAACATTTTGTGCCTTGAAGTAACCTTAAGTGGTAAGTAGTGAGTGGCAAAGTGTGAAAGACCAAACAGAGATATCTATATTGTGAAAAATCAGATTAATGGAATAAGATACTAGGCTAGGAACTGTAAGAGGTAATGATATATTACTCATTCATTCATACACTTGATGCGGAGAGGGAATATCTTAATTTTAGTATAATATAATTCCATGTGCTGATTTGAAATAAGCTTTTTTAAAACTCTCAGACATTTACTTCTTACATGATAATGTACCTTTGGTTCCTGAACGGTAACTTTGAATCATGGTTTTGCCAACAGGTTTGACTTTGTTGCTGAATTCTTAAAAAAATACTAAACAGGATGAATAGTCTAAAAGAAAATTTTAATTTCCTTATCTGAAAAGTGAAACTTTTAGAATAGTTTAATAGTATAATAGACTAATTTGATGTATATAGTATAATAGACTAATTTGATGTATATTTTTAGAATGAGTGTATATTATGATGCAAATCTGTTTCTGTTCCATACCATAGCGTGTCTGGTACTTTTTATGTCATAAAAGAGTAAAAATTTTGATGAAGGGTGAATTTTAGCTGTCCCTGAGCAAAAGAAAATGTGATACATGTAGATGTTACATAGTTTCAACAGCTTAAAAGTGAAGTTACCTGTGTCAGTTAGATGTGCAAGGGAAGGAAACCAGTCTTACGTGCAAGTAGTTTGTTGAGACTGTAAAGGAATACTAACTGAATTTTAGAATAACTAAATTTTCAGTGGTGGATTACAGATGTGATGGAGATTTATTTTATTTTTATATTCTAACATCAAGCTTCTAGCTAAAAAATGTAGAATAAATTTGATTAACTTTGGTGCCTTCACATAAAAGAAAGAATGTAACTGATGTATAGCCAATTGCTACAGATACTCAGATTTGCTCAGATTGTAGACTGGATAACTGATTTATAAGGCTGGACAAATTTCTCGGCTGAAAGTTTGTCATATTTTGATAGTATAAAGTCCAACTTGCCACTTCATGCCTTAATATTAGTCATCATTGTAAAGTGGACAAAATTACACGCTTATTGATAGTGAAAACTGTTATCTTCCATTTTCTGATTGGTATCGTGCTCTTGGATCATGGAAAGATTTTTGTACCAGTCTCACCTGAGGCCGTGTTTAATGAACATGGGTACCAAAGGTCTCAATAGCAAATTCTTGTACATCTGCACCCAGTTGGTGCATGTGCAGATGCATTTCAGATGCATTTGCATTTGAGGCTAAACTCATTCTTTTATCCTACCCATCCTCCTCAGCTTTTCTTACCCTTTCTCTTTCACACTCCCCTTTCTCTATCCCTTTCCCTTTAGCCTTCCCCTACCTTTAGCCTGCTATCCATCCCCCAATGGATCTTTTAGCTCCTGGCCAGGCAGTGGAACGGCTGTTTGCTTTATCGTTGTTGCTATCTTGTTTTTGTTTGTCTGTGATGGTTGATTTTTTTGGTTTTTCTTTTGGTTGTTTGTGGTTTTTTGTAACTGAGAAAGTTATCTCAGCATGCATCATGAAGCTGTAGAAGAGCATTTTGCAGTATTTGGAAGCAGTTACTCTAATCTAATGGAGGTTTGTGTGATTGGCAATGAGGAATGTTTCCTGGGAACACTTAGTGTTTATAAAATTACATAAAGAAGAGTGGTGTAAGCTGAAAGATATGTCAAGTGAAATTTAGGGTGACATGGATGTCTGTGCTTTGCATTGTCTTGACCACGTGCCAATTATGCAATTGCTTTTTGCATTGAAATCAGGATGGAGGAAATCCCAAGATGCATCACCAAACCCAAGCTCCAAAGACAAGTGTTGATAGCTGTCGAAGCATAAAGGTAAATATGAATGTAAGTGCAGTCAGGGAAGTGATAGCAGATGTGTGTGCCCATAAAAAAGACCTTGAGACAACAAAAAGTGTTTTGATGGATGTAGGTGATAATTTTATGATAAGTAATCAAGAGGTTCAGGTAGATTTGGTAAATCCTGCATTTTGTATCCAGGTTTCCGTTTTCCTATGAGAGACAAACAAAATAAATATAAGTAAACGTTGACATTTTTCAAGCGTAACTTGGTCCCTGTATGTAAGTTATGAGGGAAGGGGCAAGACACCATCCTTCCTTCTGCCTTTTTTCCTCAGCTTTAGAACTGAGTACATTCAACAGGCTGCACTTTCAAAAAAGAAAATGGAGATTTTCACACTTCAGTTATAGCCATTGTGTTTTGTTATTTAGGGAACTTTGCATTTGGCTTAACAAACATGTATGACTGAATGAAGCAGAATAATACAACAGAGTTACTTGCATACAGGTTTTTGAGAAAGGCTTGGATTGGGTGACATTTTGGTAAATGAAGATAGCTAATCAACAATATTTTATATGCATTCCAAATTTGGAATACGAGAACAGATGCATTTACAGACATTTGTTAGAGAAAAGTGTGTGCTTTTTTCCTCTCTAAAGATTGTGTATGAAGTGTGCAAACAAAATAATGCCAGAAAAATGCTTGAAATGAAAAGAAAGTGCTGGTAGTATTGAAAAACAATGCTATTAAAGAACAAATTTGTTGATTAGTTAGGTGGTTTGAGTTGCCTTGTAGTGCAACTCTACTGCCCCGTAATTCAGAAAACATTGTTAGTGTTCAGTGCTCATAACTTGTCACATCAATAGTGAATTCAAGCCTGATTCAGTGTATATTTTTGCTACACAATATTTGCCATGAGGAAAATTCAGGCTCTTCTTTTGTGCATAAGCAAATTTCTATTAAATAAAACTGCAAAGAATATCTGCAGTGATCTTCTGTGGGGTCACAGGGAAGCTCAGCAGCTTTGACCTTCATCTGGTAGACGATGGGGAAGACAACATTTAGCAAGTTTAGCAAATCTGTCTGTTGTACCTGTTGAGAAACATCCTAGGTATAGCAATACTTGGTTCTGTGGTTATACTCTGCAAGCCCTCTGTTCAAAATCAGATCAGCAGATTGTTCAAGAGAGAATTGGAACGTTTTGAACTTTGCGTTCAGCAATATCTTGCTATGAAGACTGAACTTACCACCTTATTTGTCTTACTTGTCTTTGAATTTTAATCAGCAGGTGAACCAAGTTTAATTAGTACTGCTTTGACACAGAGACTTCTTGTGGCAGTAGGTGAATCTTATTCAAGTGAATTGTATTTGACAGACTGTTTTTTCTGTGTTTTGGTGCTAGTAGGTAGAAACAACTAGATATCCAGGTAGAATGGAGGCTAAGTGGACTGAAAAAGTCAGGCAATCAAAATCTAATTTTCTCTCTCAAATATAATTTCTATTTTGTGCATTTTCAAAGTATGTGCTGAAATAGCTGTAAAAAACACTTAAAGATTTAACTCTAGAAAAGAGATCAAACTATTTCTTTTGCCTCAAAGGACCTTTCCTTTGGAAAATACTATCTCAATATCAAGCCTGGTTTTAAGGTTCAAAAATGACTTCGTTGCTCGCAAAGACACAGAATAAACTCTGAGATAAATGCAGGCTCTAAGATGCAGCTGATGGATCCAAGGAGTCAGAAGTACCTGAAGCACTGTGCTTAGAGAAAGGCTAGGTCTATGTGACACTAGCAAGTGTTTCTCTGACTAGTACTTGGTATATATCTATAAAGGTTTTTACTGAACTATGAGGCTGGTGTAATTCGTGTGTGATTATCTCCAATCAGCACACTCCAATTGTGTATAGAATTCTTTGGCATGCATGCCAATGAAAATAAGTACAATGTGCCAAAAGGAATTGAGAGGTCTGTGATTGTCTTGTTTCCCTCCCAATTCCAGATGAGTGAGCTGGTGGGAAAGTGAGCTAAAGAAATTCTTATCTTTTCCTGTGACTCTTTATGAGGCAGGCACCACTCTCAGGATCACTGTTTGCTGCTCTTTAAGGAAGAGAGATCCTGAAACTTAGCAACTGCTTAGCAACTGCTCTTTATGCTCTGTTTCCACATGAATAACACCATCCATCCCCTTATATTTTAAACCAGAAATGATGAATACAGAAACAGATGCTGGCATACTCTATGTGCTGTAAAATATTCTGGGGGACACAACCCTGGCTCACTCTGCTTCCTGTGGTCCAGTTTTCTGACTTAATTTAAAACAGGACTTGTAAAACTTACCAGATCATCTGTGTCAGACCCAAGCTCACTCTTCTGTGAAACATCTGTAAGGCTGGGCTGGAGAATTCAGTATTTCTAGCCTGACCTGGAAGTGATGAATTCATTACTGGCTGAATAGCAGATCCTGGAGGGTCATAATCAGTGACACAGGGACTAGTTGGAGGCCTGTCATTTGTGGTATCCCCCAGAGTTCTGTACTGGGCCCAGTATTGTTTAACTTGTTCATCAATGATTTGGACGTAGGGGCAGATGCCTCCTTAGCAAGTTCACTGAGGACTCAAAACTGGGAGGGGTGTCTGACACCCCAGAGAGCTGTGCAGCCCTTCAGGAGGACCTTGACAGGCTGGAGGGATGGGCACAAAGGAGCCTTCAGAAATTCAACAAGGGCTAATGCAGGGCCCTGCACCTGGGGAGGAATAACCCCCTGCTGGTGGCCAAACTGCTGGAAAGCAGCTCTGTGGAGAAGGACCTGGAGGTCCTGGTGGACAGCAAGCCATCCATGAGCCAGCAGTGAGATCTTGTGGCCAAGGCAGCCAATGGGATCCTGGGGTGCATTGGGAAGAGCATTGTCTGCAGGTGATCCTGACCCTCTACTCAGCCCTGGTGAGCCACATCTGGAATGCTGTGTCCACTTCTGTGCTTGTCAGGACAAGACATGGAGCGCCTGAAGCAGGTCCAGGGGAGACTACAAAGTTGATCAGGGGTCTGGAGAATCTCTCTTATGAGGTAAGGCTGAGGGAGCTGGACCTGTTCAGCCTTAAAAAGAAGATTGAGAAGTGAAGAAGTGAGTGGTTTCCTCCTCATCAATGTCTACAGTATCTAAATGAGGAGTGCCAGAAGATGGAGCCAGGCTCTTGTCAGTAGTGCCAACTGATAGGACAAGATGCAATGGGCACAAATGGATGCACAAGAAATTCCACCTGCATGTGAAGAAGAACTTTACCATTGAGGTGACCTGCTGAGCCACACTTATGTCTATGGGACCAGATGGGATTAATCCAAGGATACTGAAGGAGCTGCTGGAAGGTGCACCAAGCCTCTGTCCATCATTTATAATCAATCCTGGTTAACTGGGAGGTCCCAGAC
This sequence comes from Sturnus vulgaris, assembly GCF_052056855.1. Classification (NCBI taxonomy): domain Eukaryota; kingdom Metazoa; phylum Chordata; class Aves; order Passeriformes; family Sturnidae; genus Sturnus; species Sturnus vulgaris. Next base: position 62,989,828 of record NC_142243.1, on the reverse strand, counting down.
AACTGGAGGTTGGCCAATGTGATGCCCACCCACAAGACGGGCTAGAAGGAGGATCCAGGGAACTACAGACCTGTCAGCCTGACCCAGGTGTCCAGGAGGGTTATGGAACAGATCATCTTCAGTGCAATCACATGGCACATACAGGACAAGCAAGGGCTCAGGCCTAGCCAGCATGGGTTTAGGAAAGGCAAGTTCTTCCTAACCAACCTGATCTCCTTTTATGACCAGGTGACCCACCAGGTGGATGGGGCAAAGGCTGTAGATGTTGTGACTGGGCCCAGAGAGATGTGGAGAATGGTGCTACATCCAGTTTGTGACTGGTCACTAGTAGGGTTCCCTGAGGCTCAATATTGGGCCAGTTCTTTTTAATATCTTTATTGATGATCTGGATGAGAGGATCAAGTGCACTCTCAGTAAGTTCACAAATTACATCAAGTTAGGTTGGGAGTGTTGGTCTGCTGGAGGGTAGGAAGGCTCTACAGAGGTGTTTGGATGGGCTGGATTGATGGATTGAGGCCAGTTTTATGAGGTTCAACAAGATCAAATGCTTGGTCACAGCAACCCCAAGCAGCTCCATGGGCTGGGTGAAAAGTGACTGAAAAGCTGCCCAGTTGAAAAGGACCTGGGGATGCTGGTTGGCAGCGGGCTGAACATGAGCCAGTGTGTGCCCAGGTGGACAAGAAGGTCAAGAGGGTGTGGCTTGAATCAGAAATAGTGTGGCCAGCAGGACCAGGACAGGCAGAATCCTCTTGTACTTGGTATTGGTGAAGCTGCACCTCAAATCCAATGTGCCCTTTTGGGCTCCTCACTCCAAGAAAGTCATTGAGGTGCTGGAGTGTGTCCAGAGAAGAGCAGTGGAGCTGGTGAGGGTTATGGAGGGTAAATCATATGAGGAGCATCTGATGGAGCCTGTGTTGTTTAGTCTGGAGAAAAGGAAGCTCAGGGATACCTTGTTGCTCTCTACAACTGTCTGAAAAGAGGTAACCAGCAAAAGGAGAAGAGGACATAGCTTCAAGCTGCACCATTGGAGGTTTGGGTTGAACATCAGGAGGAAGTTATTCCTTGAAAGAGTTGTTAAGTATTGGAATGGACTGCCCAGGGAGGTGGTGGAGTCACCATCCGTGGACGTGTTCAGGAAACAGCTGGACGTGGCACTTAGTCCTTTAGTCCTTTCCATTCTAAATGATTCTGTGATTCTCTCATTGCTCTCACTTGGATGCAAAGAGCATTAGGAGATGCCATAAATGTGCAACATCACAGACAAACTTCAAACTCTCTGGATAAAGTATTATTAGGAAAGTTGTGTGTAACAAAGTGGGTATTGTTTGTCATGCAGAACAAAGTCATATACAGGTGTTACCTTTAAAAGCAGAATCTGGCTGAAGAGAACTTTTTAAACTTGACATGTCATTACATGTCTTTTGCTGACAGTGTAAGTGGGAATACAGCTTTTTTAGTAAATTGGTGGTGAGACTTAGTGGCTATAAACATTTATTAACAGCCTGAGCCTAGACCATATGCTTTCAGACAAAATAGAAGACATGGATGATGAACTACTTTAAAACTTTTAGAGTTTCTTCCCTTGAAAATGTTTTCAGCATTTGTTTTGGGCTTGCCACCAGCTCTGAGCCTGGGAATCTTGTGAGCCTGCACAACCCATCTGTTCATTCTCTCTTTGATCCTTGGAACATGAAATAGAACAAGATTTTCTGGCCAAATTAATTCAAGGTAACCAGCCAGTGTATCAGATTATTCAATGTCTGTCCTACTGCCTAGATGAGAAGACAGTTCATTCTACAGGTACTCAAAAAAAACCCAGAGACAGCAAACCTTTGCAGTCAGGGACGAGCTGTGATTCTTTGTGTTTTTTGCTTTGCCCTATTAACATTTTCAGGAAAAACTCTTTTAGTCCTTCACCTGTCCTCTGTTGCTCTTTTGCATTTAATTCATTCATGATCCAAAAAGAAGCAGGATGTGGAAGTAAGCTCAAAGCAGGAGAGAAGATAGTGGTCAAAGTAATACATTATCAAGACTCTTGCCCTGAACTCTTTGCACAGTTACAGACTGCTGTGCTCAGCTTCCCTTTGTTGCAGAAGACTGATCTCTGAAATGTAATGTACTATGAATATGAGGATAAGACTGTGTAGCACTAGTGAATATAGATGCTCTTCTGACTGGGACCGAAGTAGCACCCCAGACCATCTAGTAATTTGGAAATGAAGTACTGTGCACTTCTTGGAGAAGTTACTATGGCCACTGAATATGGAAAAGCTTTTTTTCCTGAGTTTGAAAACCACACCCACTCAAATATTCCTGTGCCAGCTAAAATATACCACTGTACATCAACTCTCTCTCAGTTCTCTTACTGGAAGGAAGCCACATCCTGTTGTGCAGGTAAGCCAAGTCAACAAACTTAAATAAATGTTAGAGAAAAAGATTAATTAACTAATACAGAGGTGTAACTAAAGGATGAGTGGTTATTGGAAAAAAGAAAAAGAGATGAAGTAAAGTACTGCAGATCTAGTTTTTGGTTCTAGATAATGCATAAGAGACTATTGTTGGAATGAAAATGCTCCGAAATGTGACATCTTTGTGAGACCTGACTAGATATCTTATTTTTACACAGCTTCTAGGTTTTTCAGAGCTGCTGCATAAACAGCAGGAGCAAGGTTTCATTAGGAGTTAAAGTTCTGTCTAGCTATTCAGTTTTCATGGTTTCTTTCTACGGATGGATACAGCATGAAGTGCCATTATTTCTTCTTTGGTATTTCAGCTTAATGGGAAAGTGTTTTTCTTGTACACTGTTATCTTTCCCAAGATTTCCTTGAAGGATACAGACATTCTTTGGCCTGGTTTTCTACTGGTGCTGCTTATATCATGCATTTTAGATAATCTGTCTCTTGGCTGCAGAAACATTGCAGGATTCCTCAGCTATGGTGGGAGTTGTATGTTGTCAGTGCAATCTGAAGTATTTATTGCCTTTCTCTGAGATACTGAGATACTTTAGAACTGCAAAGCTGCAGGCAGATTTCAGTCTCTTCCTTCTCTGTGAAAACTGGGTTAACTTTGTCTCCCTGCATTCAGAGATCAAAACAGACTTATTTTGATGATGGAATGTAACTGTTTTTACAGAACATTCTTCTCATCCTTATTCAATAGCTTATTTTGATTTACAAACACCTTTGTGTCATCACAGTCTACTTGGAGTGGCCAGCACTATCTTCGATTATGCTACATGTAGCTGTCACCCTCTAGTGTTAGTATGAATTGCAACAGGGCCATCAAAATTGATACAGGATCTAGAAACTATTGAATTATCCTGGTAAGAAAGGAGGATGCTGGTGCACTTTGAGAAGGACAGATTTTAAAGGGCATGTTTCTTCTGTAAGGCTGTTGCATCAGTGATGAGTGACATTGTGAAAACATCCAGTAAAATTCCCAGTAGATGGTCATGCCAAATGAAGAGGCAGTAACATGGAAACAGAAAAAAGCAAAGCCTCAGGTCAGCAGTTTAAGTCTCCTATGCAGTAAACTCGGTGCCCCCGACTTCCCGCTAGTTAATGTGTAGCTGGAGCAATGTCAGAGCAACAGACTCTTTCAGAGACTCTTCACTGATTTGTACAGCCAGTATGTGATGAGACTTATTTAAGATTGGAATGCTTACAGAATCAGAAATGTTTGAAATACACTAGTAATTATTGTTGACATGAATACCATTAATTAATTGTAGTCTTATTGTTAATATACAAAGCAAAATTCCTGCATTTACACCTTTTTTCCTTTTCTTTTTTAAGGAAGAAAGAGTATTCTCTCCTGCTCTGAAATGGAATCTATCTGTTCTTTTGCCATTCCATAAGCATGGGTCATAGTCTAATGCATAAATTAGCTCTAAAGCAACAAGTAGGAATAGGTGAATATGTAACTATATTACAGAATCCCAGAATGGCTGACTGGGTAAGGCTGAAAGGGAACTCTGGAAGTCACCTAGTCCAACCTCCCTGCTCAAGCAGGTTCCCCTAGAGCACATTACTCAGGACTGTGTCCAAATGGTTATGTAATTGGTAGGTGAAAAGATAAATAAGATCTTGGAGATATCAATTAAATTATTAGTTTACAATCTTTATTTTAAGTTTTGCATTTATTTTTGCAAATACTTGTTTTTGAAACCCAAGAGTGGCTTTCTAAAGAGGCTTGTGAACACTGGGTACTGCAAATATTCAGTATGGCTTTTCATATCACAGTATGGGAGTGTATGACATTGAAAAAACCCAAACATGATATACCCAGAGAAGAAATGCTGCATGTTGATGAACATCTGTTCATGATTATCTGTTATTTCAAGAAAAGTAAAGTACTTACTAAGGTATCAGTAACAGTGGTGTTTACAGAAAACTAGCGTTAAAAATAGTGCTTATAGTGATAAGTAAGATCTTAAGAGTAGTTCTTAATATGGCATTTTTTCATGATGTTAACTAGTATTTAAATTCAGCTAAAACTGCATGGAGAGTTTGTAAGTATTTTTTTAATTTGTAAGAGGAGATATTCTAAGGTACTTTGAAATAATAAATATTAATTATGTTTTAGAATGAGTGAATTTATTTAAAACTTAAATTTACTTCCATAAATCGGCATTAATTTTAGTAGGAATTACTTTAGCATCATGGACTTTACTAGAAATTTCTGGGCCGAGGTGTTGTACTGAACAGACCAAGATTTTTCAGGTGAACAAAGTTGCTTTCTTGGTTTTATTCTAAGTGAGAATTAGACAGGGGAACTTCCTTCTCTTGCATCTTCGCAAATGAAAGCGAGTGTGATATTCATAATAATGAATGTACTCTAATTCTGAGGAGGTACATTTTAATTTGACAAGTTGAATAAAGTAATATATTTTGTAGTTACTAACTTGTTTGCAGTGACATTCACTAAAAAAATAGGGATTGATGCCTCCTGAAGGATGCAGTTTACTCCCTGACAAAGTCCACATCAGATAACTTCTGTTGATCTTTCCTCCCCATCTAAGAGATACCATGAATTTTATAATCAGCTTGTATAATCAAGAAGATGAGATTAGACTGTTAAACTGTTGCTGTTGTCCAAAAAATGCCTTTGGCAGCTGGGGAATCTTGGAGAAGCATGAAAATCTGAGGAAGATTGTGACCAGGTTAGCATTACTTTTTAGGAATTGTATTAAACAAACTACAGTTTTAAATTTATTTTTATTTGTTTAAATAGCTGAATTTAGCTAACATTACATATATTGCCGTTTATTGTTTAGTGCTGATCAGATACAATACGTATGCAGTGCTATTAATATTAATATGAGCAATTTATGAGCATGTATAACAAATGATAGTCATCAGGTCAATATGCCAAGCTGGCCCAATTCAGTTGTAATATAAGGAGGTAGAATTTCTTAAGAGACACATATATGAGGTAATACATGAAGTATATTAATTTACTTCAAACCATCTAATTTCTATGCACTATATCTGCGAATAGTGTATGCTTGATTTGCTGAATGGAGAAACAATTTTTTTGCATTTTTATGCAGATAAAACTGTAGTTTGTAAATGAGCAAGAGAAATATCTTGGCTCTTAGATTGGGGAGGACTTTTATTGGAGGAAGTGAGAAAGAGGCAAGAAGATTTCCAGGTTTTGCTTGACAAGGCAAAGGTGATGTTCTCTATCCTTCTACACACCTCTGAATCCAAACTAAAAAGCCCAGAACAACAAAGCACTATTTAATAAACTAGATGCACAAAAATATGGTTTGGTTTTTTTCTCTTCTTCCCGTAACACTAATATTACAAGAAAGGAGTGCAACCGGTGCCAGATGATTATTGTTAAATATGGAAGAAAAAGATAAAATCTTTAACAAATACCTGATTAATACCCAAGTAACATAATCATTCTGAAAGAGGATGAAGACTGAGCTGACAAAACCAGTCAATTTGTATGAGTGACTGTGTAGTACTTAACTGCTCTTTTTTTTTGTAATAAGTTTAATTGCATTTTTTTTTGTAGTGAAAACTGTTATTTTACTTCATTGCTACGATGTTCAAGTTATGCTCTGTAAAATCTATGATTTTTTTCAATCATTAGCATTACTTGTTCTATGCAACTATGCTTGCCATAATAAAATAACTTCCTTAGCTCTTTGTAGATGAAGCTTATATAAAATCTCATCTACATAGATCAGATTCTAAGACCACAAATGCCATGGACTTTTCAAATTTTTCATGACCACTTCGCAAAGCAGAAATTTTATGTAGAAAGCAGCAGAGTGATGAGTTTCACGATAAACACTCTCAAGAAAGAGATTAACAATATTACTAATTTACTTGCATAGGTAAGCCTTATTTCTTCTCAGGGCTATTGCCCTTGTTCTCAGAATTGTGTTATGTAATAGCTTATTGCGAATGTATTCCCTGATGTGGTGTTTATTACCTTTAGTGCCTAGGCTGAGGTTATAATTTTGTTGTACTTTGTATCATGGCTTATGAGGTGATTGAATCGCTGGTCATGAGCCTAATCCTGAGTCTACCTGCTTGGCACTGCATCACCTCTGAACCTCGGGAGCCATCTGGTGGGAACTATTAACGATCACACCTATATTATCCCACATCTTCTCTAGGCTAATTACAGTGGCATTTGGGAATTTTGAAAAATTTGAAGACTCTTGGGATGTTGAAACCAGCATGGTCCTATTGCTAGGAACTGTGAGTGTGGTTCAGATCTTGTATAGAGGTGGGGTTTTGGTTTTATCTTTTGATTTAGTTTGGTTTTTATTTGCTGTTGTTTTTCCTTCTTTTTTTTTTCTTTTTACTTTATTTCAATTAATAAACTGTTTGTATCTCAGCCCATGGGTTTTACAAGTCTCTTTCTCAGCCTCCTGAGAAGGGGGGAGAGAGCAAGCAGCCACGTTGGAATTAGTTGCCATCTGGATTAAAATCACAACACAAGGTTAGACAGACTGCTGAAGCTGGATAGTTTCTCATAAAGAAATGCCTGGATAAGGATGTAAGGGCTCCTAGACAGGTATATACTGAAAGTCTAGACTCCAGGTCAGGCCTCGCCAGGGGAGAGGGAGAGAATCTTCTCCTTTGCACTGCTGGCTTTGCTGCTTTTGATGGAACTCGGGATATGCTTGGCTGTTTGGGCTATGAGTGCACCTTGCTGGATCATCTCCACCAGCACTCCAAGTTCTTCCCTTCAGGGCTGCTCTCAATCCTCTAATGCCTGTGTTGATACAGGGAGTTGCCCCAACCCAGGTGCAGCACCTCACATTTGGTCTTGTTAAACCTCATAAGGTTCCCATGAGCTCACTTCCAGCTTTCCAGGCCCTGCTGGATGGCATTTCATCCCTTGCCCATGTCATGAGTGCCCATGTAGCACTCAGCTTGATGTCATTTGCAAATTTGCTGAGGGTGCACTGGTTGCCACTATGTCATTGATTGAGACAGTCCTTGTCTCAATATGGACCCTGAGAACACCATTTCTCACTGATCTCCATTCCACTCTTGACCAATACTTTCTGGATACAGCTGTCCAGCCAATTCCTTATCCACCAAACAGTCCACACATCAAATCCATCTCTCTACAATTTAAAAAGAAGGATTTTGTCAGGGACCATGTCAAAGGCCTTAGAGAATGACAAATAACAGCTACGGCCCTTCCCTTTTCCACTGATGCAGTCACTCCATCATAGAAGTCCACTGAGTTGGTCAGGCAGGACTTGCCCTTGGTGAAGCTGTGCTGGTTGTCCCAAATCAGCTCCCTGTTCTCCCCATGCCTTAGCAGAGCTCCTAGAAGGACCTGTTCCAGGATCTTCCGAGGCACAGAGGTTGAAGCTGGCAGGCCAGTAGTTTTTACAGATGAGTACAATGTTTCCCCTTTGCCAGTCACCTGGGACTTCATCTGACTGGCATGAATTTTCAAGTATCATGGAGAGTGACTTGGCAACTGCATCAGCCAATTCCATTAGGACTCTGGGATTCATCTTGTCAGGTTCCATGGACTTCTGGACATTCAGGTTCCTTAGGTAGTCACAAATCCAATCTTCTTTTACAGTGGGAGGGACTTTGCTCCCCCAGTTCCTGCCTTGAGAGGTGTGGGAAGAGAGATTTTTTCAGTGCGGACTGAGGCAAAGCAATTGGACCTCAGCCTTCTCCTAGTTTGTTATTATCAGTTTCCCAGTTCTGTTTACCAGAGGAGTACAGTTTCTTTGACCTCTCATTTTTGACTGAAATACCTGTAGAACCTCTTCTTATTGTTCTTTCACTTGCCAAGTTCAGCTCCAGCCAAGCCTTGGCCTTTCTGACCCATCCCTACACAACCAGGCAGCATTCCTATTGCTGTGTTCTAATAAAAATCTGGGACAATAGTAGAATAGTTTATCTTGGAACTTTTGGCCCACAAGTCCAAATATATCAGGTAAGCAGATAAAGAGGTCCAAGTATACTAGGTTGGGAAATAAAGAGACCTAGATGTACTAGGTAAATGATAAAAACTTAATGACTAGCTTATTCCATTTTGAAAGGCAATAAAACTAAACTGACAAAAGTTTCAATCAATTTGTACATTTTTCTTTTTATACATAGATCAGTTATCTGTGGCCATTTTCAGCATTTATAAAGTTGCACAAAATACTGTAATACTGACATCATCATCATCATCATCTAATACTCATGAACTGGAGTTGAAAAACAGAGGAAAATACATAATACCTTGTCAAGTTCTATCTATTTCACCTTGCATGTTTTTTACCACTCATCTATTTGAAGACAAAATTAAAACAATACAAACCAAAAGTCTGAAAAAATAAAAAGTTTCTTCAGAATGACACAATCTAATAAAGATGTCCCTTCCCTGTAATTTAAAGCACATTTGGCAAGCACAACTTGAAAGTAAGTCTCCATCCCACTGGCTGCCTAGCAAACACATGAGAGGTAAGGGAGGTGTCCATCATTGAATCCTCTGGAAGTACCAGACTGAAAGAAAGAAACATCATCTCTGCTCTTGTGATAGATGGGTGACAGAGGCTCTTCTCCTAGCCTACATATATTTTGAATGTTTTCCCATGCAGTATCGTAATGGAACCATAATTTCTCAAATAACAGGAAAGAAAAGGCTTTCTATTGCTCAAAGTGAGAGCAATAAGATGCTTGCTTTGGAAGTTATGAGAGAGTTTTAACAGTGCTCTGTTTTGTTCAGCTTGTCTTGTAATCAACCTTCAGTCTCCTACCAGAAGCAGGAACATTGTTGTAGTTCAATGACTGTAGTCATTGCCTCGGTCTTTCCTTATGGGTGCAGTTTTTAGGAGAAGCTCTGTGCTAACTCTGGGAAATGATCCCCATTGAAATCAGCATGTGAATCCCTAGCATGGCATCTTTCATGGAAAAAAGTGGAATACAGATCATGTTATATGCTTAAGTGGAATTTTGAGCGCTTTTTTGTATGGCATAAAAAAGATACAGCAATATTCTCATGTATGTGTGCTGCACTGATCTTACTGTTCCTTCTGGGTAGAAGTCTGTATTTACATTTTATATCTTTGATATAAATATGAGGGCTTAAAAGCTCTCTGGCTAAAGATCTCAGAGATGATTACTGCAGACTGACGGTATAGTTCTAAAATAGAAAGCAGCATGTGACTGTTCACTCTGGCTTCCCAGGCTTCCGCTAGCAGCAAACAGCAGCTGCAGATAAAAATAGTAGGTTGTAAGCAACCAGGATCTAGTTAAATATAGAAGTCACTCTCTATGACAGTAAGGAGTCCAGGACAACAATGAAGTCTCTCCGATTCATTAGCGCCGAAGCGTTTGTGTCAAATGCAGAGTTTGCCAGGAAGAATCTCGGTGCCGTTGCCCATGATCTTTTTCCGCTTCTTTTTAAAGCCAGCTATTTACTGGAGCAAGGGGAAGTGATTCACGACTTGGTAGAGAACTGGCCACTTTTTGATTTTAACATGGGAAAACTTTTGGGAGCTACTATGGACTACCAGGAAGACCTGAGCCATAGAACATGCTCAGTGTGCTTGGAAAGCTGTTTGACAGGGCTGAGAGACTATGTGCTGAATCAGTCTTCTCCCTACATGAAAAAGTTGAAAGTGGTCGACCTGACGGGTATAAAAGATGTTGAAGTTCAGTTTTGTAAGTGCAAGAAGACAATGGGCAGGTGGGCCAGGACACAGCTGCTCTCTAAGCTTTGTTCAGAACTGCTGGTTTACCTGCAGCAAGCACAGTGCAATCCAGGTACCTTTGAAATCAGTATCAATGTGCTAATTGACTTGTTTGTTACAGAGAGGAACTATGAGCTGGTCGTGCAGGCCCTGTTGAAGAAATGCAGTTGTCCACTGAAAATCTGCTGTGTGGCATTCAGATCTGACAACCTGACCTTGCAGAAATTCTTCTATATCATAAAGCTCACTGATCCCTCCTTGTTGCGCAAACTGGAAATTGTTCATAATGTTCACTTGGAAATGGAACACTTGGAAATGCTCTTCAACAGTATCCACTTCCCTCTATTGATGTCCTTGACCTTGCCAGCACGAACATTTAATGTGAGGAGGTTCACAGCTACAGATGAACAGATGCTTGCTAACGTTGGAGAAAAGATGGGTGAAATGACGCAGCTCACTGAGCTGAGTATGTCATTTTCTATACTCACTGGAAGAATACAGAAACTTCTCAGGTAATGTGGTCATCCTGCTTTCAGTCTAACTGTAAGAAAGAGCATTTTGTGCCACCAGCAAGCTGGGATTCTCTGAGAGTAAGGGAAGTGAGTGTATCTTGGGGTGTGTGTGGGAAGGGGCAGCAGGAAGCTGGGAAAGATTATTTGTTGGGGAGAATTGGCAGCCCATGTATACCTAATACACTTTGAAAAACTGACAGTTTTGATTAGTCTTCCAGAGTCCATCTGGTGAGAATATACTTTTAGCTACTACATAAGAGACTAGTATAACCGGACATTTTTTTATTTGAACTTATGTATTAATCAGCTTGCATTGGCCTTTGGTGCAAGTCCCAAATTGTATTCCAAGTATTTTTTAGAATATGTAGTGAATTTTTGTCCTCTAAAGAACAGTCAGTAAATATACTTTTCCATAGATACTGTATTTTAAGGCGGGTAGATTTTCATTTGAGACTTTGATTTCAGTTATTTGTTGTGTCGCTTGATGTCAAGGCAAGAGAGATCTGATGTTTTTCTGTGCTGCAAATTAAGCTGATATGTGAATATTCATTATGAATTCCTATGGAAAATTGGCAATTTGCAAAAAGCTAGCAAACTACCAGTGAGCAATATTCATATTGGAACAGGAAATAAGTTAATTGTAAGTTTTTCAGAGCATCTTAAAAAAGAAAAAAAGGCAGATAAAAGTTTCATCCAGACAAGTCACCTTGGTCTAAAATTCTTCCCATGCAAGAAGTAATTTTATTTAAAATTTGTGAGTAACATACTACATATATTGGTTGATGCAATTGAAATGAATTGCAAGTTTCGAAGCTTGATCCAGCTGGGCCCTGTGGCAGAAGTCTCACTAAGATGTAGTAAGGATGAAAGAGATCTCTTGATTTTCATTTGTCAGAACTATTTATATTTAACATGAATATCTGAGTATAATCTCAGTTACACTTCTTCCAACCTTCTTCATCAGGAGGTCTCTTTGCAACTCCAGAGTACTACAATGTGTAAACCTCTTGGGAATTTAAAAATGTAGCAGAAGAAAACCAGCTAGAAAAAAAGCAGATATCCTGTCAGAACACTGATCTGCTTTCATATTGGAATTAATCCTTCCTTAATGAAAATGATCTAAATCTCTGGAATAATAGCAGCTTTCTACAAGAAGCAGCTACCAATGCTCTTATGGTAGTAGTGATCTGCTGTTAATTCAGTAAGTCACAGGCATTTGACAACATATAATTGCTTAAAAAATAGATGTATAGAATGTTAATAAATTAATCCCCATTAAAATAGCACAGTGGAGTCATGTAAAGAAGGAGATAATTAATGGAACTGATTTCAGGAGGAAGATATACTTGCTATTGTTGGCACATGCTTCTGTTTTCAAGAGAGGTTTAAAAAAATGATGTGGTAGATGGCTGCATTCATAATGTGGCTAGATGCATGAAATTTTGTAAATGTAGCTTTTTAACATTTTGTACCATAAAAATTTTTTTTCTCTTTAATTCTGCAGCCCACTAAAAACTCCACTGAAGATGCTGGATGTTTCTAACTGCTCCTTGAACCATGCTGATATGGCCTTTTTAGCCAATAGCTTCCATGCCAATCACTTGGAAGCCCTGGACTTGAGTGGTCACGATATACCTGAGCTTTACCCATCAACATTCTTTAGGCTCCTCAGCCATTGCTCTTCAGTGCTCAGGAGCCTTACCCTGGAGGACTGTAATATCCAGGACACTCATGTCAACATGTTGATTTTAGGTTTAAGTCCTTGTCAGAAACTACAGGAGTTTAAGTTTATTGGAAACCCACTGTCATCCCAAGCACTTAAACACCTTTTCACTTTTTTCTGTGAGCTGCCAATGCTGAAAAATGTGGAGTTCCCAGTTCCAAGGGATTGCTACCCTATTGGCATCACATATCCCATTGATGATGCCAGTCTTTGCAGATTTGATCACCAAAAATATGAAAGGGTAGCAGAGGAGCTTAACCTCATTTTACTCCAAGCAAATAGAGAGGATGTGAAGGCTTCAACGCCTCTCTTTGGGAGTTATGATGCAGCTGTTCAGGAGACAAACAATGAACTGGGAGCTTATTTGATCAAGTCCTTCAAGGAGACTTTAGAGAAGTTCACTACTTCATTTAACAAAACGAGTTAAAGTTGTAAAATTGTAAAGTAGTGATGAGATGATCTGCCAAATCAGAACTTAATTTAGTCTTTTGTAGACCTGCACCTTCAATCATCAGTTGTGAATTTTCTTCAGTTTTTTGGCTGAATTTACTATTGTTTGAATAGCCTCTAATTACCTGAGGTATTGTAACTTATGCTATGACTATTGCATACACCTTACACAAGCACTACTTGATCACAAAAGAGGAGAGGACACTTAAGAGCACATTATTTTATACAAATGCACTTTTTCTCAGTAAATCAAATAGGTGTTTAAGCTTGGCTGATTCCTTATACAGGTTCCCTTAGATTTGTCAGCTGGTCTGGTAGCCCTGAAGAAAAAGCAGGGAAGTCCTTTCCCAAGTCCAGCTGGATGTTCAAAAGACTGTGCACATATCCTCATGTGTGGCTCCCTAAACTGATTTTTTTTTCCTGCTCATGACCTGAATTCACCAATCTGTGTTTTATGGTATATTCCCAGTAATGGAGGATATGTATATTCCCAATAATGCAAGATGTGTAATAGCCTCTATATCCCTGCGCCTCTTTCTTCTGCAGAGGCAAGCCCAATAAACAGAATTTGTCTTATACATTGCCCTTGGTGAGAAGTAAAATTCCATACTGAGAAGACAGCAAACTAAATGGTTAGCTGACAGCAGGGGATCTCATCCCCCTACCCAGCAATATTAAGCAGTCTGTGGGGACTCCGCTGATGTTCTTGCAATGTGTATTTTAGAAAGGCAGACCAGGACAGTGCTGCACAGCCATGCCTCTCATGTCAGCTGGTCAGGGCCTCAAGATCCTCCCTCCTTGGAATCAGCTTCTAGGCTGAAAAAAAATTATCCAATGCCAATTTAAAAAATGTGGAAAAGGGACAAGGCTGGTTGCTGAGTAACTAGAAGTTCATATATTTAAAACACTGTTAGCCTTCCATTGGGACTCTGTGTTCTCTACAGATTTGGAACTGGTATCAGGAAAAATCATATTTATTTGTCAAGCTTTAGTGCAAGGAAAGTATTAGAGAGACCCCAGGCTCCACACACGCAGCATGGGGACACAGTTAAAGGGGCCAACTGGATGCCAGGACAGTAAGGCCACAAGACATATGTGTGGGCAGAGTACTATAAATGGGCCCTGAGTGGTAAACAAGGGCTACTCAGCCTCTCACCTATAAAACTAGAGACTGATTAGCTTCTAGGTAATAAAAAAAAACAAAAACAAACCAAACCAAAACCAACAACAACAACAAAAAGAAAAGAAAAAGCCCAGGTTAGTGCACAATATTCTGCCATTAAATATACTTTAGCAGTTTGTGAAAACTTGATAAAGCAGGACTGAAAGTCAATGTTTGTAGCAGGAGCTGAAGGTGTTTTTGTAATATTGAGGATCATCATTAAAATAACCAGGACAGTTTATTTGAAATAATACTGGGCCTCATCATCTGAGGGTGAGGAAAATACTTCCTTCATTTAGGCAGTGCTGATTTGTCAAGCTTTCTGTTTATCCACAGTAGGAATATGTAAGCAACTCTTAACCTAAGTTATTTAAAAAAATCCAAAATTGAACAAAAATTAATGGACCGAGTACTAAGCAGAGCTTACAGGTTCCACAGAATGCATTTAAATAATTTTTTTATGTCAGCTTACATTCTAACATGTTTTACTGATTAAACATATGATGCTAAAATTGAAAGTGAATGGTCATGACCTGTTTATGTTTACAGAGCACTTAAAAAATAAAAGGTAATCTAAATTGCTAAGCTAAGGAGTTGTGAATAGTAAATGACAGAATTGGGTTCCATATGACCTTGCTTATATTTGGACAGAATTCCACATGCTCCTTTATCCTTGCTTCTACTCTATCTTTTCTTCCCTCTGACTTTGCCATTCTTTCAATCCCAGACTTGGCCCATGACTTCTTAGCCAGATGTAAGTTACTTGAATTTTGCTATGGCAAATGTCTACCTCTTTGGGATGAGTAGTGGCACTTTTGCTGGGAGAGGACACTGTACTGCAGCTGTAAAAGTGTAGTGATTCTTCCCCTCTCCAATCTAGCAGGTTGTACCTGGAGGTGAAGGCTGGCCATTTTGAAACCTGCTGTGCCACAGCAGTCGATCCTTGCCCTTTTCAGTACACACAAAAGAAACAGCTCTTATTTCAGAATAATTAGATGTCTTATAAAGTCTGGTGTCTATGTAGCTGTCCTTCTGGTTTCTTCTTGTCATCGTTCACCCCTTTACTTTATTTCCTCCTTTTACTGAACCCCACAAACTCCTGT
The DNA here is from genome assembly GCF_052056855.1 of Sturnus vulgaris. Lineage (NCBI taxonomy): Eukaryota > Metazoa > Chordata > Aves > Passeriformes > Sturnidae > Sturnus > Sturnus vulgaris. The sequence goes on along the minus strand of NC_142243.1, from coordinate 62,974,698 downwards.
CTTTCTTCCATTTTCAGTCTCATTTCTATATACTGGCTCCTGGGCCAGCAGAATGCTGTAGGTTTTGTTTTTGTGCAAAGTGAGGGGGTCACCACTATGACTGTTTTAGAGCTTTAGCTCTCAGATATTGCACCTTCTTCATTTTAGTTTCTTTCTTAGTTATGGTTGTTGGTTTTAAACACAGGTCAAGCTTTAGCATTTTCGTGTTTGTCTGACGTACTGCAACAAGGATTTCTGCCCTCTCTCAGAAGGGTTCCTGCATGTCTTCTGCCCCAGCAATGTGATTATGGTTTGGACCTGCTGTTTCTTCCTTTTTCCATGTGTGTGGGACTTGGATTGCAGCTATTAGAGAAGAAGGATTAATGCTACAATGACCTAGCCATATAAAGTTACTTTATACTTTGCAAGTACAGACAGATACTGATTGAGTCCTGTTTGGTGTTCCCTTGTCTTCCATACGGGACTATTGTCACCTTCACTGGGCTCAGACCTGAGTAGATCCAAGTCCATGTCTATCCAGAAAGCTGTCTAAAACCTTGACTGCATGCCACCTTGAGGTGGAGACAGTCTTCTAAGCTCCAGTTAAGGCTGCCCAGACAGAGACAGGACAGGAGTTACCACAGCACTGAAACCACACAGCTGTCAATGGAGTGAAGATGTCTGATGTGTTGTGAATGGAGCTGTATTCAATTCCCTCCTACCACATCTGCTCATGATGTTCCTTTAAGTGTCTGAAGAAGAATACTCAAAGTCCCTTGAGGTTTATTTGTGAAAGACACAAAAGAGATGTATGTATAAAAAATCCCCGAAAAACAAAACCATTCTCACCATATTCAAGCAAATGTTCTTAACACAAAATGCAATAATGAATATGACAGAGAAGCTAAGGGATGAATTTCTAGTTCCAATATAAAGAGACTGTTAAGTTTGTATTTTATTCACCATACTTTATTCAGTACCATGTTTTATTCACCATATTGTGGTTTTTTATTCATTAGCATATTTTAATTTCATTTACTGGGACATATTTGACATACTGATCAGCAGCAGTCGTTTGCAAATCTTTCTCTCTTGCAGGGTAAGAATTGCCAGAAGGGCTTTCTGCTGTTGAAATTCCTAAACTCCCCTGTTCAGTAACTGTACTGAGTTCAGTGAAATACCTAGTACATAGGAAATAAATGTTCTCCTTTGATAAACTTCATGAAACTGAAGAACAGGTAAGAAGTCTTTATGAACTACCTTTGCTAATTTGATCTCTTCATAATTTAAGTCTCATATTATGTTTTGGCCACATACAGAGCAGTTGAAAAAAGCAACAGGAAAAAAGAAAATAGATGATAGCACAGCAGCTATGTACTTGGAGACAGCTATCTCAACAACATAAAAGCCTATCAGTAGAAAAAGGCAAGTAAACACTACTGTTGCAAGAAAGTTGTCATACGTGAAAAGGAAAAGAGCTTCGCAATATAATCCTACACCTTTTAAATTAATATTCTTAAACTCAAAAGTTATGGACTACAGGTCAATTCTCCTGAACGAGCATGAACTTTGCTTACAAAGCTCTTCTTTCTCTCCTTAAGATAGGCATCAGTCAACAACAGAGCAGGACTGCATGAAATACCTTGCAAAGAAACAAGGGAAGGAACATGATGCTTCTCTCCATACTGCCTTCAAATAAAAGTATCCTGTATGAAAATTACTGTGCGTAGGATAATAATTTATATGGAAATTTAGCACCTATTTCAACAATTGTGTGGCCAGAGATTCAAACCTGCCTCTGGCTAATCCAAAAAAGAAGCAACAAGAGCTATTAAAAAAATAGTCTTATACCTAAACAAAGAAGCTTTACTTTTGAAGAAAACACATTGACTATAACTAATGATTACATTATTTTTTAAAAGTCCTTCAATAGCACTAAGGTACTAAGGTTAAAGATAGTTTGCTGTCTAAGGTACAGCTACATTGATATTGCTTAATTTTGCCCAATAAATTTTCACAAAATAATCCAAAAGATAGTTTTAATCTCAAGTGGAATGTGCAGACTTTATGCAACATAGGATCACAGGATTTTAAGGGGAACACTACTTGTCTATGCAGAAAAAAGATAAATTATTTCTCTCTGTGGAAGATGAGCAAATCTCCACATTGTTTTCAACTTTAAAGTATTTTAAATCCCAGAACTGAGAATATTCAAACATCTAAAGGCACATATCTGTTCTGAGAATTCATATTGAAGATAGTGGTATTTTTTTTCTTCCTTCTCAGTCTGTCAGAAGTACTTTTTTACTTCTATTGCCTCTGCTGTGAACTGTGGGAAATCATGCACGGAGCTGCTTCCTTTTCCGTGTTCTTCTTCACTGGGCTGAAGGTTTCTCTTAGCCTGAGATCCACCATACAACATTGGTTTTACTTGTTAGAGTTTTATTTGTTTGCTGTAGAAGTTTTTACAGGCTGAAAGACAACCTTGGCTATGCTTCTCATTATTTTACTTTTTATTTTGAGCACCAGCTAACCTGCTCCTAATGAAGCAGAACTATAAGCTTCATTAATGCTTAATAAAAGTAATATTTCTTTTGTTTTGTTTGCTTCTTTTTATTTTCTTCAGAGGTTTTATATTTTGGCAAGCTTGGAATAGAAGCGAGCTCTGCTATTCCCTTGGCTCCATTTCCCCAGAGGTTCTTCCTTGTGCAAAAGAGCCCGTGCTTGGAAGGGCTCCCAGCTTGCTGTACTGTTCACTGCTGCTGCTTCCCAGCTCTCCCTGTGCCCAATACAAATGCAGGGCAAGCACTAGACTGCTTTTCATGCATCACTGGCCAAGATACACAGTGGCAGAGTACATTTTGGAAGGCAAAAAGTGTGCTTGTCACTGACACATGACCTACTTTGAAAAACACCACACACTTCTTTTTTTGTGTGTGGTGGTATTGATCCTCACTCATACTTTTAAGTTCTCATTCTCTTTCATAAACCAACATAGATTCCTGTTTCCACTCGGAATACTTTGTGTCTTTCAAAGTGCTTTTGGAGCTGTTTTCTGCAGAATTTTGATATTTTGGTATGGTTTATATGGGGGCAGTCATTCACCAGTGCAACACGTACGCTGAAGCATGTCGATGTGGCCTCATCACAGCATAACTGCTGCATGAAGTTCTTTAAATATTTAAATTCAGTGCATTCCACTAAGTTTTTAAAGGAATATGCAATGAGACTTGGCCACTTCCTCTATTATGATGTTGTGCTTTAGGGTAATTCAAGATTAGGTTCATAATGCCTGATTCCTGGATATCAAAAGAGAACAAGCTCAAAAGCTAGTTCCTCAACAAGGGGGAAACAAAAATTATCTTGTATTTCTTTATATTATTACTGGGCTAAATCTATTTACTCTTTTATTTATTTATTTATTTATTATTGCACATTAGAGGGAGAGCTGAAAGTTTATATATTTAGTATGTAACTGTTGCATGTAAAGATGAGAAATGTGGGTAGAATAATGCATGAGGTTTTAGCAGTGTAGTTCAGGAAGATGATGGACATTTATTCCAAGCCTAAATTAAATGAGTTAGATGATTTTAAGATGATTTGAAGTCAGTGGTGTTAACGGTCTTACCTGGAAGCTACCATGTTCTACTGCCATGTAGAACATAATACAGCAGAGGCTGCTCAACCATATGCTTTGATCTGATTTTATTACACTACAGCTTACCTTGATGCTATTTATGTTCAGAAATACTAATTTAATGGAAAATTTTAAATATATGTATTTCAGTTACCTTTTTAATACTTTGAGAATTAAATAATCTTTCCAGATTCTTTAAATGTTGAGGTTTTTTTTCTATCTGTGTATTTCAGTTGCCATCAAATTGGTTTCAGTTGAGCCTGAGATTCAGTCCAATAGAGCTCCCAAGATAAAGGCACATGTACTTTTTCTTGAGCCTGTTTCTCTGAACACAGTCCAGGTTAACCTCTCCTTCTCCTGTCTCGATTAGATTAAACTGTTTATGCTAAGCCCATTTTGATAAAACCAGGCAAGGGAGTGGCTGCGTGTTTAGCTGGCCTGGTAGATTTGGAAGAAAATGTAAACCAGTGTTATCTTTTGCCTTCCCAGAGCTACAGGCACCATACACATCCAATGAAAAGTTCCTCAATCAGTGTTTATTTCCAACACACATGGGAATCATCAGGAAACCCTCTGAAGAATTAAATGTCCCATTTTCCTCAATGTCCTTTGACTGTATTAGAAAAATCACCTACCTTGCAGCAGTCCTACTTGATCCTCCTATTTCTGGGACACCAACAGGGAAGTACCTCTGCTCTGCTGAGGGCAGAACTTCTCTTGAGCAGTTTGGCAGGGGTCCAGCTGGTTTCTTAACTGCAGAGAGGTGGCCAGTTAACATACTGCCTCTTGGCAGCATCTGCTGCATGGCCTCCCCTGGGTGGGAGCAGCAGACCAGAGCAGAGGAGCTGAGCAGACCTCAACAGGCAGCTTGGGTACATCATCATACCACACCTGACCACAGCTGCAGTGACCTCTGTGGCTGTGAGTTCTTTAGGCTCTTACAGTCAGGAAAGCCTTGATTTTCCTCCATATCCTTTGTCTGGGAATTAGGGGGTTTAGTGTACAAATGAAAGTGTACAAAGGTGTCAGCAGAAGGCAGAGTAGGGGAGGACTTTGAAGGATCTTTTAAGCAAAGACAAGGAATTTGAGAAAAACAACTGTAGGCAATAGGATTTTCTCAATGTGATCAGATGGTGGGGATGCCTGGCTCTGATGGCAAAAGTGTTTATTGTGAATTGAGTTAATAGAGAATGTGACAGAATGAGAGCTCTAGCTGCATGGACAGTCACACCTCAGGCAAGGGGAGGGGAAGGCATGAAAAGGATCAACACTTTGTTTTGTGAGCTTAAAGATGAGCTTAAATTTGTGAGTGGCATTTTGGAAACCGAAATTGCCACTTTAACATCAGATCTGTCCTGTTGTTACCTGTATTATTAAAGAGATGGCTTAATTGCTTAATCACTGTTTATGATTCATTCTGCTGGTTTTTTTTGCAGGCGACTGCAGGAATGGCAGTTCAGGCTGTTTCCACAGGGTGTCTCTCCCTGCTAGAGCATGGCATCCTTTCTGCTGTGACCCACATCCTCTCCCCGCCGACAATTACTTTCTCTTATCTCGTGAAGAGAATTATCTTCAAAGGATTTCTTTGATTAAGGAAATTCATTAATATGATGTCTAGATAATATTAATGCTTTCCTGCTTAAGCCTTCTCACTTACTGTTTGAACAGCACATTATTCCATAGTTTCTTAAGGAAGATCAGCATCTTTGGAGTTTAATGGAAACTCACTATCAATTAATTAACATTTTTTAGGTTCCAGAAGAAGATATTTGAGAAAAGTAAATCTATATGTTATTATTGCAGAAAACATCCCTGCCCACCTCTTACACATACGGATTTAATGTAAATCCTTGGGAGTGTTTACCTGAAGAACAATCTTCCACTTGGGCTTTCTGAGCTCATCTCAAAGAGACAAATTGAAGAAATGTTGAGGAAATAAAGGTCCATTTGGGGCCACGAGCAGCAGCTGAAAGGTGCGGTTGTTAACAGTTCCCGCCAGATGGCTCCCGAGGTTCGGAGGTGATGCACACACACAGCGTTTGGTTCATGACCAGTGATTCTATCATGTCACAAACCACTCCTGCGAAGAACCACAGTTATAGCTTTAGCCCAGGCCCCACCGACGATCAGCATCACCACAGGGAACATGTGCATCAAGAACAAGTGTTCTATAATGCGCCTGTGAGCACACATGCAGGGACCAAATGAAACAAAACGGTGACCAGACGATTAAACCAATTAAACGGGCCCTCAAAGTAATTTGTTTTAACAAGCTCTGCTCAGATCTTTGTTATCTCAATCCTCCGGGTGCTACATTGGGCACCAAAAATGTCTGTTGTGGTTTAACCCCAGCCAGAAAATAAGAGCCATGTAGATGCTACCTTGCTACCCTCACCCCAGTGGAAAGAGAATTGGAAAGAAGAGGCAAAGCTAATGGGTTGAGATGAGAACAGTTTATTAATGGAAACAAAAATAAAATACACTATTGCTAAATATACTACTACTGATAATTGCAGTGGAAATGGGAGACAAAGAGCAATAAAACCCAATAGAAACAAGTGATGCACAACACCATTGCTCACCACCCACTGACTGATTCCCAGCCCATCTCCAAGCAGTGATCAGCCTCTCCCAGCCAACTCTCCCCGGTTTATGTACTGGGCATGATGCCCTGTGGTCTGGACTGTCCCTCTGGCCAGTTCAGCTCAGCTGTCCTGGCCATGCTCCCTCCCAGGTCCTTGTGCAGCTCCTCACTGGCAGAGCACAGAAACCTGAAAACCCCCTGGCTCAGGGTGAGCCCTGCAGAGCAGCAGCTGAGCCATCAGTGTGTTATCAACATCAGCCTCATACTGAATTCAAAACATTACACTGTACTGGCTATTGGAAAGAAAATTAACTCCATTCCAGCTGAAACCAGGACAGATCCTTTTATTTATTTCTTCCAGAAAGGATGAACTACGACAAGGAATCTTTTAAAGGAAATTTATTAATTTAAGAAATGGACTTTCTGTCTCAAACTATGAACTCAGTTTTCATCACAAGCTCAGTCATAGGCCGCTACTTTATTCAGAATTAGAATAGCAGTGTTCTGAAGAGTAGACAAAAACTTAACAGCGATGGTTACGACAGAAGAAGAGTTGGAACATATGCATAGAAGACAGAGCAAGTTTAAAATATTTGGAGGTAATACTTTCTTAAAAGTAGCTGCCTGATTTACAGTGTGAACAGGTTTTGTTTTTCTGATGACATATTTAGGATTTCCCCCCCCCCCCCCCCCAACATGTGCTTTAAGCACTTTTGGGGAATTATCATTATGTAATATTATAATTATTTTTGTTCTGGGTTATTCTGTTTGGAGTTGATTTTGAAACTCAAATTTATTTGAAGCTGTAGTGTATAACTGAGGCAAATTACACTCTTGCAATAGCAGTACAAAAAACCCCCTATCTTCAACATGCTCAACACTGTTTGACTTCACTGTGAACTTGTAATCTCGGTCTGACTTTTGGGCTGGGGGAGATTTCATATTTTCTGATAGGTCTCACTTCTTCTAGTGCAGCATTGCACTATGCCTGCTAAGGTCAAGCAGTAAATTCCACCTGAAATCATTGAGTTGCAACTCAGTAGCTGATGTAGTAGTTGGAAATGGCAAGTGCATGTGGGCCAGTGTTACACTACCTGCTGTGCCTGTCATCCACTTACTCACATCCTTCCTCTGATGGAGAAATCTCTGGACCCAATGACAAAGATAGCTCACCTTTGGAATATTTTCTATCTGTGTCTACCAACAAAACACCTGCCTATGTCAGTTAATCTAGGTAATTTAAAGCACTTTTGCTCATCTATATTATTTGTTCACTTCCCTTACATGGAAACATTTAGTATCTAGTAAATTTGTTATGGAAACTATTGCTATCTCACTTTTTTGGTTTTGATCTTTTCTAAATTTAAAGCAAAAAGAAGTGATGGTAAGAAGAGATCCTGAGTAAGATTTAATTGATACTTCCATGAGATGCAGATCATTCTACTATTAGAGTCAAAAATAGTAAGAGGTGTTCACAGCAATTCAATTAAATATGAAGGGCTACATGTTCTGTGAAGTGCAATTTTTGATGAACAAAGCCTTTCATAAAAAGTAAACATTTGAAAAGATAATATTTCCTTTCTACTGTAATTTACACTTTCATTTGAGGACTGATATTATTTTATGTTAACTAATGCATAAATGCACACTTTGCTTTTCTTCATTATAGGAATTTCCTTAAAATTTAGGTTGGCTCTCCATGAATCAGAGATTGAGCACGCCAGTCCCAGCAGCCTGCTCTGCTGTTTGATATAGGGCAAAGATAGTGAGTGCTACCAGGATAAATCTTCAACCCACTGTTCCCACCTGTGTCCTGTTCTTATTTGTGTGCTGCCCCAGATGTTTGAGAAAATAATTTTTTCAAATAAGTTATGATCACTTGTCACATTGAGATACTCTCTGTCATTTGAGGTCAGCAGAACATGAGCAGATGCTCTCCTTTCTGCAAGTGCAATAAACTCAATTAAACCTTTAATTGATGCACTTGTAAATGCAAAGAGTAATTTCATTCCTGTGTGTGGGAAATAATTGGTCTCCATTACTGAGATATTTGAAGAGAATCCCAAGACATGAAAATATGTGGTCAAATAGCGAAAGAACCCTTGTGAATGGATACATTTGCAATCCCTCGACAGATTTATGAAAGAGATGGAAAACACGAGCAATGGTGTCTCTGAAACACCACCTTTCCTTCCTCCCTTCCCCTTTTTAAATAGTAATGACAATCAGTGGTGTTCTTCAGGCACACTGCCAACAAATTTTCTCCAAATTTCTCATTGATGAGTGAAAGTATGTACTGTGCATTTCTTCCCAGTCAAGAGTAAGGGAGGTAGTACTAATAAAGGGAATGCATGATAAAGGGGAAGCTCTCTGGGACTTCTCTTCAAGTAATGAAAGCTGGGGCTCTGCACCACGGCGCTCCGAGGGAAACAGGTCAAGTAGAACAGCACCAAGAAATATCTGTGCCTGCTTTCACATTTTATTCAATTTGTAGCAAACACTGTGAAACGTGTCAGTGAAAGAGGTGTGAGTGTTCTGTGCATGAACCAGGGTTGCCTTGGGGCTGTAAAGATGACAAGATTAAAATCGGATGATTTCTTATGGTAGAAATATGTGAGTGCAATAGCAGGTTGAACTCAGCCTAAATGAAAATATGTTATTATTTATTTTTTTATTTTCTATTTTACTTTAGAAGGACAATTACACTAAGAATTTAGGACTGGATAATAAGAAATGTTATGTATTGCACTCATTTTGTGCCACCAAATAACATTCTATTTACTATAGTAATATCTTACATTTTATATAGTGCTGCATTTTTCCATGGAATGGAGATTTATGGAATTTCTCATTTAAGAAGTGTCCTAGGATCTGTCTTGCTCAGCCCTAAAACCAGGAATGACAATAAGTCTCTTTTCATGTAAGGAGATTCTGGTTCAGAATTGTACTGATCAGAGCTCACATGTGGAATCAGAAATCCTGTGCTCAGACTGAACTCGAGTAGGCTTTGCTGCTTTCTCTTGCACCATAACATAAACCTACTGGTTTATGTTGCTATCCCACCAATCTCTGTGGAGTCAGCTGAGTTAGGATGGTTATAGAATCATTCTTAAATGTTCCTTCAGATATATCTCAGCCTTCAGCTCTGTAAGATTTTGTATGAAAATAAATTCTAACACTGCTATTATTTCTAAGGAAATAATAGGAAAAAATAAATGAAAAAAACCCAAACAAACCAAAAAACCAAGCAAACCCCAAAACTCAACGGTGTGTGTTTCCACTTCTTTTCTTGTATCTTTGTCCCTCACTTTCCAAGCTGAGTTATTTCTCAGAGACACAACCAAATATATATGGGAGACAGTCTATATATTCTTTCCCGCCATTTTCCAAACTGCTCAGCCAGCCTGTCACAAAAAACAAAATAAATTTCTGAGTAGAAAGGGCCTTTAGAATATAACTGACAATGAAGCATTTAAAACCTTTAAAATTAGTTTTGGCTTTATTTAGTCTAGAAGGAATAGAGCTTTGTGTGCCTTTTGCTTATGTTTAACATTTACATTAAAAATGAAGGCATGATTTGTTTGCCACCCCTGAGACAAATTACGAAGATTTTCTATTATAACAAAGCTTCTGGCTAGGGTTGAAAAAGAATAGCTGTGCACAACAGGAAGAGAAGATTAAGATGTGCATGATATACAATCACCAGTGGTCTTGGGATACTCTTGCTGGTAAAAGCACAACAGATAGGAATGAGCAAGACATCCCAATTCCTACAGATTTGCACTCGGGTCCTTTGGTGGGAGTGTTTTGCACTGCTAGCTGTGAAACAAGGGGTGGGTGCCTTGGTGGAGTACCCTTGACTGGGGAGCTTCTGTCCAGAGAGAGGGAAGAGGCATTTGCTATCATTCCATAACACTTGTCTGCTGTCCCTTGACCTGCATTATATGGCACTTGCACTTGTGGTATTTTTATTTGGTAGACGTTGGTGTTGATGGAGAAGGGTACAAAAGTTCCTTGGTTTTTTTTTATTTTTTTAATTTTTTTTTTAACAAGACAATTTACTGTACTAGAAACTAGTGTAGAAACAAAATAATTGAATATTCCACTTCCTTCAAACAAAGCCCATATGCTGTGCCGTGGGAAGGCTGTCATGTCAGAGCTAGGTGTATAAAATAAGAGGTGCTTAGATGTCTTAGAGGTGCTAAATACTCACAGCTCAGCACTTTTGAAATAGAGTGCAGTCTGGAACACGTGAACACTCCCTAGAAGCTTCACTCTGAACATGGAAACCCTGCTGAAATCACGGAGCACATCCATACATGGCTTAAAATGTAAGCTTTAGAAAGCTGTCAAGATATTAGTGTGATTCTGTATTCCATGACTGCTCTTATGTAAAAAGGTTTAAGATCTTTACATAAAAAATTGTTCTTTTTTCTCCTCCTTCACTTATATAGACATAAAGAATTTCAGCTCATCAGATCTGACTGATGTAAACTAAATTAGGTATTATGTGCAATCAATATACCGCAGTGGGGCCTCTTGAGTTGCAGGAAGAAGCTCTTTTTTAAACTGCAGGGTTTATAATGCTTTTACATTTCCTATATTGATGGTAAAAAGAGAGGAATTATTTTAAAAACCTGCAGACCCTTGAAAAAAAAAATTCTGGAGCAGGAATGGCCTGCTTCTAGGAGCACTAAATAGGAAGGATGACCTACTTTAGTTTAAAACCACAGGCTGAACCTACTTTTTCAAACCTCAGTCCAGCAAGCAATCCCATTAAAACGTGGTCTTGAAATCTTAATGTGTCTTTTATACAAAATTGCTATGCTAGGAAGAGGTGAAGAAAGCTTTCGTCTGACACTGGGCAAAGTCTCTCCATACAGGCCAGCAGCCTCTCTGGTCCAATTCTTGAGTGACAAAGAAAGGCAGTGTTGTTTACCATAGTGTAATATCTTCAGCTTTCTCTTAATTTATTTTATTATTTTTTCAGTTTCTGTTGAATCAGTTAAACTCTGGAGCAGGAAAGTTTATTACCTTATCCTGCACCATTCTGAACCCTGTAGTGCTGGCAATAATACCTGTCCTGGGCAGCTTGACTTCTTCCATCTCTTCTCACCAGGGACTCCTCAGGAACTTGCCATACTGAAACAGCTACCTACATGTCTGTCACTGTATTTTCTTTTACTCAGTGTCTTGTTAGCGGATTTAAGCATTTGAGAAAAACCTGAAGTAATGTGATTGCAGCACTGTCTTCAGGGTACCTGAGATGGTGTCAGTGTGGTCTCTGGAGGCTGTGTGTCTGGAAATTAAAACAGACTATGGTTCTGAGGTCACTGTTAGTGTGTGTCAGGGATGGGATTCAGAGCTTTGTCCAGCTAAGGGCATTTATAGTATTTCTTATTTGAAGGTGAATTGGATTTCTGCTGCTGGTGTAGGCACATGATACTACTGAGGCAGATTTGCAGAACAAGAAGGTTGTTTGCAGTCATTCTGGGGTCAATCTGTTTGCATTACTGCAATACAAGGGCGTGGAGGGAGTGGGCAGTCTTACTGAAAAACTGCGAACAGCCGAAGTTTTTTGAACCATCTTGCTGACCGTTCTAATGCTGTCACGGTTTTGTTCAAATGTGAATCAGACTTACTCATTTTAGACCACATTGCCGAAGATATCGCCTAGCATAGCTAGCTTGTGATCCAATGCAACATGCTGCATTAGTGCATTTACCTATAAATTCTATCTGTTTGTTCTACCTCAGAAATACTGTTTGCACCTTCAAACTATCTGCTGCAAGCACAAAATGGGAAGTGCTTGCTGAATCCTGAAAGCTGGAAGAGAAGTAACGTTCACTTTGCCAATTTTTAATCTGAAACAGGAGAAGAAAACAAATGCAATTGATGTAAAAAGACCTGTCAGCATTATCTCCATGTGTGTTATAAAAAATATTGCCTTCATACTGTATAATATACTGTACTTTAAAAACAATTTAAACATACAATATTGCATATAAAGCATGATGCTTAACCTCCTGGAGATCAGCCTAAATTATTGAAAATACCAACTATATTTTCAGATTTGCAAGAAACAGAATCTGTGATGGAAATCAAGATCTTACTGTTCGAAAGCATGCTATAGATGGTAATGAGTCTGTGGTGTATGTGCCTTCACGCTTGTCACTTTGCTGCAGTTCCTTCTGGCAGGGGCAGCTTGCAAACACTCCTTACAAAGCAGAAATGGCAGCCCCTCTGCTGAAGGATGATCTCCCTGAGCTATGGTTTATTTATGGTTTATGGTATTTTACAAGATTTGCTTGCAGCTAAGTGGAATAAGTGGCACACAAGTGATAGGAGGTTCTTTCTAAGTGACACACTTAAATGTCTGCAGAGCTGTTTCAGCATTGGATTCCCAGCCTTCTCTGTGGTTTCCAAACTTTTCCATTTCCATCTGCCTAGATAACAGCATAAATCAAAGATTGTGTCCTGAAAACAGTGGTTGCAAAGGCACATGCAGTGCATAATTCTGCTCCTGTGTTGACGTCCCACTCTCCAAAAGTGTTTGGAAGCATTGTACTGGGCAAGCATACAAAGTCAATGTGAGCAACCTGACCCATACCTAAAAGTACCCTTTGTTCTCATGTGTGTCTTGAAAATCTGTTCTGAAATTGAAATCTTATGGTACATTTGACCTTTAATAATGGCAGTGATTTAATGTTCTACTAAAAGGCAGTTATTGAGGTGGAGTGTCCATATAACCAGAAGAACAATCTAGGTCTTTGTTACCGAGCAATACTATTATCTGTAGGTAAGAAAAGTCGCCTTTAGCAACTTCCCAGTCTGGTGTTTCTTGATGGAGATGCTAATTTCCTAGAGAGAGCTCCAGGAACACAGCTTTTAAATATTGATGAAAATTAGGAGCTGTACCGTCTCTGAAAAGAGACAAGCAAAGATGAAATGGCAACATAAAAATACACTTAGCATCTTAGAACTCCAGGCTGCTCTAGGTCTGTGTGGGGTCAGGCCAGCTCGCTGCCCATGTTCAGCCGTAAATATTGAGCACGCCAACACGTCGGTGCCGTGCAAGCTGGGCTAACACAGGTGGTCCTCCAGCTCCTCATGCCTTCACCCCCACCGCCAGGATGTTGTGATAGGAGGGGAGAAGCTGCTCTGGCTCCCAGGGCAAGGGGTGAAGAGTCCCTGAATGCCTCGGACGCTTAAGACCAGAACCTTCGCCGTACGGGGTAGGTTCCTTCCCTCTCACAGACCGATGGGTTGGGAGCGGCATCGTTCCTGGCGCGGCTGTTGGAGGAGCGGGAGGCACGGCCGCGCTCTCACGGAGCACACACGTACGGAGCATACACACACACAGAGCACACACACTCACGGAGCACACACACTCACAGGAAGCACGCACACACACACAGAGTGTACGTACACACACACACACACGGTCACACGTGCCTGCCCGGCCGGGTCCGCCCCGCCGCGCTGGGAGCCCCCGGGGGCGGGGGAGCCGCTCCCCTGCGCGCCCGCCCCCGCTGCAGCCGCCGCCCGGGGCTGGACGCCGAGGCATGAAGAGGAGCCTCCCCGGCGGGCGGGCTGAGGCTGAGGTGGGTTCGGGCCCTGTGCGGCTGCGGACCGGCCGCCCCATGCGGGCTCCGCTGCCGCCCGCGCCGGGATGGAGGAGCAGGGCGGCCGCCGGCGGCCGCTCCCCGTCCTGCTGCTCTGGGGTAAGTGCCCGGCGGGGCTGGCCGGGGCCGCCCCGGCACTGCTGCACCGGGACCGGCTGAGCATCCTCGCGTGTGCGCGGTCCCCGAGGGCAGTGCTTTCTGCCGGGGCGTGGGGCTGAAGTTCGGGGGAGGTGGGAGCGCCGCCACTTTGGTTAGAGCATCCCTCTGGGAGGGGGTCTCCGTGCGTCCCTTGCCGGCGGGTCGGGACGCAGCGGGGATCGCTCTCCCTCCGGGGCTCTCCATCCCGGGCAGAGCGGCGGCTTCGCAGCAGCGAGAGCCCGGGCGGGCAGCGGGGCCGGGCGCGGTGTCAGGGCTGCCGCTCCCCTTCAGCATCGCCGAGGGCAGTCCCCGAACGGGGCGCCCAGGCCCCAGGGAAAACGATCTCAAACTTCGAGCCTTAGTCAGGCTTTCCGTCTTGGATCCCACATGGATTCCGGGGAGGTGTGTTTGGCTGTTGGGGAAGGTTTATTCCTGCATACTGAAAGGGCTGATTACTGTTAGTGGAGCTGCGTTCCAAGCACAGAGTTATCAAGCACAGGTATTCTTCAGATCTTTCACTTAGAGCGCCTCGGCTGGTAGAAAAAGTATTTTATTGTTCCTTGTCAGGAAGATTGTTTTAGGGCTCTCAGATTTAATGTGTTGCAGTCATCTAAATTTGCCAGAAGCCAGCTCTGACCTTCTTCATTCAACAGTAAACTAAGAGATGTAGTTGATTCCTTGTGAGTCACATTTAAGGGACAAAAATTCAGGCCTGAGGGCTTCAGAACTTTGTTTGCTATTTAGACCCCTTCCAAAGTACAAAGAGCTGGTAAACACTGCACGTATTTCTATGAAAAGATCCACAAAAAAATGGATAGTTGTATAGACAGTGTTGAGTAGGATCATTCTCAGCTGGTCTGTCAAAAGAATGACATGTCACATGCACAAGTTTCTGATTCTCTGTGTCTTGAGGACTTCTAAAATCTTATCTTAGTTGCTCAGATTTTTGTTATTCCTCAGCTGAAAAAGAATAAAGAGATGGCCAACACTTGTCTTGACACATGAAAGATTTATGCAATCTCGAACTCAGGGAGCTAGGCAATAATCCTTTTGTACTGGGAGACGTCATGATGTAACTTTGAGTTTTGCAAAGCAAAATTGCCCACTGGAGATTTATTTTCAGAGATTTACTAGAGTGAAGGACAGTGTCCCTGTGGCTCAGGAAGGTACAGGAGGACATTTTTCACCAGAGAGACACAGATAAATCAATTGTGCTAGACATTTTTAAGTGTGCTAGTTCCATTCCTAATAGAATAACACAGACACACAAAAGATTTTAAGAGTATATGTTAACTGATAATGCATTATTTTTGCTTGGAATTGGAAAGGGTAGATATAATCAAGAACTAATGAAATGAGACTGATTTCCTAGTAGAAAAACCATAGAGTTCAAGGATGTGAAATCAGTTTTTTTAATAAGAAAAACCTAAAGTAGTAGAAAACGAAATTTCTTCTTTGGGAATACATACACAGTTTTAAAAACAGCTATTTTGGAAGAATTTTTGCTTTAATTGAATGGTCATTCCAAATGGCTTTTTTTGATTAAGCAGAGACCTCTGACCTCTGCCATTAAGGTGAAACCACCATCCCTCAGTTCTAAGCTCTCTGAAGGCATTGGGGAGCCCATCTATGTGGGGTGTGGGACTGTGCTTCTGTAACCTCAGACCACTACTTTCTGTATCTTTCTGCCTAGGGCTCTTGACACATTATCTCTGTGCATAACTACCTGTTGTGTTGTTCATCCTCAGCGAGGATGGCAGGAAAAGGCAATGTGTTCACTCTGATTTTAGGAGAAGTTGGAATTGCTGAGTGTGGAGGGGAAAGAAAGCATCAGCTGAGGTACTTGGTACACTGGCATGTCGTCAGTTCTGTGAAGTGCTGATGACATCTGGGGCAGAGCTGGAAACACCAGCTGTCAGGTGAAATCCATTGGTTTGCTTAGCAGACCTATAGATACTTAGAAGACACTTACTAACTGTAGAATCTAAGTATCTAAGAAATAATCTAAGAAATAGTGTTGTATTTATCGTCATAGCAAGTTCTCTTATTCTACTTCTATGTGTGGAAGCTGAGGCAAGAAGAAACATATGGGCTTGACCATGACTTTTTAACAGACAACGTGGGTTTTCTACACAGGTCATTGTTTCAGAATTCCTGCCCAAATGTTTCTCTTTCACTCTTTATGTAACACCTGCATTTCAGTGGTACTATTTGTATTGGAGTTAAAAGATACTAGTGGAGTAAAGCTGGGTATTTTTTAAATTCTAGAGTAATCTTTTTCAACATATTTGTATAAACCCATATCAAGAGAGATGGTGTCATCCTTATCTGGAGCAGTTCTTGTATGCAGATTTCAAAGATGGTAGGTTTTTGCATTTCATAATCCGGTTTTCACAGAGGTTAGCCAAGCTTAGTGCTTTGTTCACAGGTGATCAGCTGAACAGTTGGAAACAGCCTGGTCCCAATTACACTTAATTTCTGTTTTAAAGACTCTATCTCATCTGCAAACAATAATGAAAAAGCTGTGTATAGAAGTCCAAATTCTGTAAGGTCCTGAGCTCCCCTCGTGTGAAACATGGCATATGTAAGTCCTGGAGAGTTTGGATTCCAGTGATGAA
Source organism: Sturnus vulgaris (assembly GCF_052056855.1). Lineage (NCBI taxonomy): Eukaryota > Metazoa > Chordata > Aves > Passeriformes > Sturnidae > Sturnus > Sturnus vulgaris. The sequence continues at coordinate 62,958,117 of NC_142243.1, read as the reverse complement.
AAAAAAAAACAAAACAACAGGAAACAATTTTAGTGGGTTAAAGTTTGAAAGCCAAATCAAGGTTTTTCTTCCCCATTATTTTCTTTTGAATATCATGCTGTTTTGCAGCTGCAAAGGGTGGAACAAAGAAAGGGAATACTGTTGTAGGAGTTCTGAATTTAATAGACCCAGGAAAGTATGTGTGTGTAAAATAAATAAACCTTTGCAAAACAGAACATCTTATTCTGAGACAGACCACAGAGTTCTAACAAATACACTTCTCTACCAAAATGATGCTTCGTTTTCTAAAGACATGATTTTCGACATTAGGCAAGCAGGAAGATAGGCAGCAGACCCCACCAACATCCATGCTGAAAGCAAAGATCTGGTGTAAATACAGCCTGTGTTCCAATTTGCTGTTGGATCCAGGCATTCTTCCCACCATCCTTCACCCTGTTTTGTGTCTCCTGATTCTTTTATTCGGAAAGGTGTTGCTTCTTTCCTAAGATCTACACATGCAACAGGGGGCAGGTTCATACCAGTTCCCTGGAGAGGTGAGTGGCAGGACTGTCCCTGTGGTGGCAGGTGGACTGCAGGTGGTAGCACAGGACATCGAATGCCATCTCCAGCTGGCTTGGTCCCAGCCCCCAGGAAGAATGGCCCTCCATTTTTGAAGGTAACTCCAGGCTGAAAGTGTGGAGGAGAAATTGGGCTTTTAAACCCTGATTTACAGCAATGAGATCTAATGCTGGAAACCATTTAGCCAGTACACTCTTGCTCCTAAATTAGTAAGCTCTCACTGTCTACATCCTTGTTAAGGTTTTAAATGCCTTTGGTGTCTTGGGGCTTTGCTGTAGGTTTGTTTTGCCTATGAAGCAGCCCACGAGAAACTATGAAGTGGAGATTGAATTCCACACTGAGATAGACAGGTGCTGCTATAGGTGCAGATACACACAGACTGCATGATTTGAAGGAAAGGGTCTTGAGCTGAGCTCAAGGGGAGCTATGGGAGGTTTTGTCAGTTGAGCTGTGTTTAAGCATTGCACCACCAGCAGTTTTTCTCCTATTTGTGTTTCAGTTTCTCCCACCTATCTACTGGTAACTGAGATGATTCATGGCTTGAACTGCAGACAAATGAATCAATTTCCAGTTTACCATACCGAGGGAAAATCTGCAATGAGTGGTCCCTTAAAAAACACCATTTGCTACCATCTGTGTCTTGGCTATTGAAATTAGTACTTGAGAGACGCATGAAGAAAGCAAACTGTGCTTTCATTTGAGGCTCAGAGAGATTAATTTTCACAAGCATAATGAAACCTGTTTTAATTCACACCCTTTTAGTTTAGTGAAAGCTGTCACATGAACCATTTTATTTCAGAACAGAGTTTTAGAAGTGTATTATTTAGTGCTTTATGGAAACAGCCTGTCTTTTCTAAAATAACAATCTCTTCACAGCCAGGCTTGCATTGAGATAAACTGGAAAATATAAATGGAAAAAATTGACATTATTTTAATATAAATATATATGTAGAGCAACCTGAAAGCTGCTTGAAGGACTCTTAGGTCTTCTGTGGAAATGTGCAAGTATGAGGAAAGAAAGGAGTAGCAAAGTGGAATAGGAAAAAGGTATCCTTTCAGAAGTTTTGAGGCTTAATCTCCCTTCATATGTTGACTTCCTTGAAACCAGTCTGAAAAGAAGAGACAGCTCTTTTCCTTGCTAAAAACCTCAAAAGAAAATGCAGTGGCATGTTACAAATGGTCCAAAGGGTAGAGAGGATGATCCCTTGTTGTCTTCAGAGCAGCTTAACATGATCTACCATATTGCCTTGGACAAGGGACATGCCTGCATAGCAGCCCTTGGCCTCAGTTTGTCTCCAGGAATACAGAATTTTGCCTCTATGGAGACAGATTGGTGGCCTTCTGCCACCAATGAAGTGTCACTTGGTCCCCCATGCTCTGAGCCAGGGGGACTCTCACCTGAAGAGGAAAATGTGGTAGGTGCTGCTGAGACCCTAGCAGAGCACCAGGCTGATGAAAGCATGTCTTGTTTGCATCTAACCAGATTAAGCTGGGTGAGCAAAGGACTGCAGAAGCACTGGGCCCTACAATAAAGTATTTGTCTTAAGATTTTCACACTCTAATAAGTGTGTCTACTTTGCCTTTATTTTGCAAAGCATTATCTGTGGGCAGTGTCAGAATAAGTAGTGTGATTAACATTGGCCTGTAATGACTGTCACTTATTATGTGAAATCATTTTGTTTCCAAATGTCACAAGTGACAGACTCCTTTTGCATGCTTTTGTGTCCAGATTCATGCTAGAGACTAATTGTTTTAAAATATTATTGCATTGCTGTTGTTGTTGTTGTCTCAAAAGACATAGTTTGAGATTTGACAAGGTGTGCAGCCTTTTTTCTGAGTGGCCCTCCTGCCTTTAGCAGAAAGGGGAAGAGGTTTCACAGCTATAAAATGTTGTGAAGAGATGGGGAGATACTGGAACAGGAAACGGAACCTTAGAGAAGTCATTCAAGTGGTCATCAATTGGACACAAAGCTCAGATTTCTGCTGAGCACTTGGACTTAACTTTGATCTGTGATCTTCTCTCTTGCTCACACTCTGTTGCTGAAGAGTGTCCTCAGGGCTGTTCTCCTGATGTGGTGGCATGAAGGCCACGGATGCTTGCAGTTGGAATTGTCTGGGGAGCTGTAGCTCTCTGAGATACCCAGACAGGCTTTCTGTAGCTTTGGAGTGGAGGTGGCCCTTTTCTTGAAGGGGATCTCAGCCTCCATGTCAGGGCTCTGCTGCCTGGCAGCCACATGGGACTGTGGAAGAGTCTTTGAGCTTGTTTTTGACAAGTGGCTGCAAGTGTAATGCTGTCTTTCCACAACTCTTGAGTTCATGAGCTGTTCCAGCTTTATTCCTCAAGGATCTGCATATACGAAGAGCATAACTTGTCCAATTTAATATTAGATGAGGTTTCTTTAGCAATATGTATTGTAAACTTAAAATGATAAAGCATTAAGCTTATATTTTCAAGAGAACTAGGAAAAATAAATTTGTTTTGGCTTTCAGTGAAGAGATGCTCAAAGCCTTTATCTCCAGGGAATCATCAATTGTCATTCAGTATGTGTGAAATCTCCTCTGTACCTGTTTTATTTTTAGAAAGCAGATCAATATTTAGTTTTTTTCTAAGCTATGTCTGTATTTCAAGCTGGCATGAAGTCAGAACTGACTGTATCATGTTAAAAAATGATGTAAATTTCTTGTTTTCGACCAGTGGACCTAGACAGATTTGCATTCAAGAATGGTAACCTTTGCCATTAGTAAATGTGGCTGCTGAGCATACTTGCAGGGCTATGTTTGGGGTGGGAATTTTTTACCATGAAACACTTAGTGATGCACAGTGAAATAGAGATAATATTGCTGGAATAGCCATTGGTCCAGTTTCTATTTAACTGTCTCCAGTGTAAACCAGAAACAGCAAAAAAGAGCATTGCAAAGTAAAGGTTGAAAGAAGATTAAACTCCTCAAAATACTTGTTTTCCTTCTGTATTTTAAAATTTTTGGAAAGAAATGTTAGTGGTCTTTTCTTGGACTTAAATACTTTTGGAAATGGGGAGAGGAATCTCTCTCTGTGAAGTAATGTGACATTTTAGACTTCCTATTTTCAGTGAGTTGTAGTTAAAGTAAATTCTAACTCCTCTTTGTCTTACCTTTCTGATGGAGCAGTACAGAACAGGTGAAATGTACAGTACAACACCATATGGATGCTTGATGCTATATGGCTCATGCTGTTCCATGCCAAATATGCCTGTGCAATATTTAGGTTTTCTTTTCCTCACAGCTACTTCATACTTTATCACTAAGTGGTTTAGAAAACAAAAACTTGGCAAAGAAATAAAAACTGCTAGTAGGAACAATGTAAAATAAACACCTCTTGTAGGAAATCGGTGATTCTTGCAGTCTTGAAATGTACACTGGAAATGTTTATGAAGAATATCTCTCTTTGAGTAGATGTTCTAGGCTTGGTTCAGAAATTATTGTAAGATCTTCTTTACCTTGTTCTATAAAAGATCTGGAAGATGTTAGGGATTCCTTCTGGTGTCAAAGTGTACCACTCCACAGCTGTATAAATAAATTAAGCTTTAACTTCATGAGTAAAACTATTGTTGACACATTTGCAAAACTAGAGGGAAGGGAGTACTCATTCTTATCTACTCTCCTTTCTACTTATTTCTGGCATGACTCCAAAATCCTTAGGAGGATTTCACTCAGGCTTTAGGTGTAAAAGTTTGCCTGCCATATGGAAGCAAAGCCACAGAAAATATCAACGTTAGAACATCTCTGACACTGTAAAAGCAGGCAGATTTAGGTAAAATGTTTTGCAGGCCCACTGATACTGTTGGAGCTAACAAGCCCTGATCTATAGATGAATAGAGAATAACCAACGTTGTTAATTTGAATCTGCTGTTGGCCAAGGTCATCGGTGCCCATCAGTGGCAATGGGAACATTTCTGGGATTACATAGTTATAATGGGGAAAAGACCTGCTGCAGAACAGCAGCTGCAAGTGTGGAGAGAGAACATGTGAGAGAAGCAACTGTGGTGAGTGCAAAAGGAGTGGGAGGAGGTGTTGCAGGAGGCAGAGCTGAGATTCCCCTGCAGCCTGTGCTGAAGACCAGGGTGAGGCAGCTGTGCCCCTGCAGCCCATAGAAGACCATGCAGTAGCAGAGATTCACCTACAGCCCCTGGAGGGCCCCATTCCCAAACATGTGGATGTCCAAAGGAAGCTGTGACCTTGTGGGAAGTTTGCAGGCTCCTGGCAGGACCTGAGACCCAGTGGAAGGATCCACGCTGGAGCAGTTCATGAAGGACTGCAGGGAAGACTCGTGCTGGAGGTTTGTGGAGGGCTGTCTCCTGTGGAAGGGGCACAGCACTGGAGTAGGGGAAGAGTGTGAGGAGTCGTCCTCCTGAGGAGGGAGGAGTGACAGAGACAATGCACGATGAACTGACTGCAGCCACCATTCCCCATTCCCCTGCAGTGCTCCAAGAGGAGGAGAGAGAAATTAGAAGTGAAATTAAGCTTGGGAAGAAGAGAGAGGTAGGGGGAGCGTATTTTAAGAATTGATTTTATTTCTCATTACCCTACTCTGATTTTAATTGGCAATAAATTAAATTACTTTTATCACATTGAGTCTCTTGACCATGATGACAGCTATTAAGTGATTTCTCCCTGTCCTTGACCCTTGAGCTTTTCATTATATTTTCTCTCCTCCTGTCCAGCTGAGGAGGGTTGTAATAGAGTGGCTTGATAGACATCTGATGGAATGGTTTACTCCAGTAGATTGGCCTAAGTAATTTCCTATGCCAGAATGTGTTGCTTTGCAGTTTCCTGTATACCAGTATACACCTAGGAAAAGTTATGATGTGCAGGGATTGTGCTGTCATGCAAGGATTTGTTTTCAGTGTTTATTCCTTGTAGCAAGGGTGCTGTTGTGAAAAGCCACTCACACCTACTATGAGCAGGTACATATACAGCAGTATAAGTAGGCATGTGAAGCTCTGAAATTTTGTTAGTGTTTCATCGTTCTTGTGAGTTCTTCATGGCAACATGTAATTTAAAATATTCTGTGATCATGCAGGTGAGTATCCAGGGCTCTGGAACCCTGGTGATCAAGCTGGGCTGCTGAAGAGAAGCAACCCACATTTGGATGGTCAGACCAATCTAGTATTTCATAGTAGGTATAGAATTGAAAGAAAACATGGCTTCACTGGAATCATATTGATGTATGCATGGTATGTAACAGCATTAGGAATCTGTGAGAGGATTACATGCGACATCAAGAGAAGGTAGATGTGCCGGGGGGAATTTTTGTCATCTGGTCAGAAAAGGAAAAAATCTTCCCAGGCCTTCTATGAGGGTAGTATCTTGATTTAAATGTTCTGCCTGTCAAGGGAAGAAGGATCTTTAAATGTCTTCAAGTATCCCATGGTTTTAAACATTTCCTCAGGAGGGAGTGTGCAGTGACCCTTGTCTGTGAAATCTTCATGGGTCATTTCCCCTTCCCAAAGTTATAAAAAAAAAAAAAAAAAAAAGAAGAAAAAAAAGAAAAAAAAAGGTTACTTCTCTTTCAGGCTACCTCACAGGAACAAACTGCAGCCTCTATTGGCCTTGAGGGACTGGTTTTTCACACTCTTTCATAGGTAGTTAGGTATGGAATAAAGTCTGTATTGTGCTGAGTTTTCCTGGTTATAGGGAAATCTTACATCACATCACATCCCATTTTCTTTTGTGTTTTCCTGCCTTTTTGACTAATGACAGGCATCTGGCTTGTAATAATGAGCAGCCATTAGATCAAATTTGTGTTTCCAGGTGATCAGGTGATGCAGTGTCAAGCTGAGGTCCTGGATGCAGATAGCCAGCTTCAGGGGCTGTCACAGTTCTCATGTGGTCTGGGGGGTGTGTGACTCTCAACCGTAGTTGCAAGCTATCTCACTGTTGAAGGCAGTGAATCAGAATTATGCTGTCTCATTAGCTAACATACTTTCCCATAAATAGCACAGCTGACATATTTCACGATTATCTTTTGGGCTGAGAGATCATGTTCTTTAGTTGCTTTAGTAACATTTTCTGAGAGGAGATAGTTGTGAAATAGATACTGGCACTGACTGCTGCTGGCTCACACTGTAGTTAAGACTGGTGCTGGTTTCTGCTTGTGACCTTAGACAGACTTCTTACTAGTTCTGTCATTATTTCCATAGTTCATCTTGTGAGCAGTACCTCACAAGGCTGTAGTGAACCTGGAGATGTTTAGGGGGTGAAAAAAAGATTTTTCACTTCCACTTGCTAGAAGTGTATTTATCTGTAGTCATAAATCATGAAGAGCTATGGTCTGATTAGTCTAGATGTTACACACTAATGTGACAACTACTGTGTAAAAACAAGGAGCACAAGCCTTTGGCAGGCCCATAGATACATGGTGAATAACAGTGTTTGCCTCACATCCTAGGTGAGTCACAGATGTTAATTCCGTGAATTTGGGTTTGTTAGGAATGTTGTGCTTGTCTCTGCTGACCAGAGGAACGTCCTAATGTATGTAATCATCTGGAACTTTCTTCCTTCCACCTTATATCATAGAATCATAGAATTACCTGAGTTGGAAGCGATCTACAAGGATCATTGAAGTCCAGTTCCTGGCCTTGCACAGGACAGCCCCAAGAATCACACCATGTACCTGAGGGTATTGTCTAAATGCTTCTTGAACGCTTTTAGGCTTGGTGCTGTGACCATTCCTGGGGGAGGCTGTTTCAGTGCCCAGCCATCCTCTAGGTAAAGAACCTTATTCTAATAACCAACCTAAACCTTTCCTAACACAGCTTCAGGCCATTCCCTTGGGTCCTGTCACTGGGCATCACAGAGAAGGGATCAGTGTCAGGCCTTCTGCTTCCACTCATGAGGAAGTTGTAGAGCACAATGAGGTCTCTCCTCAGTCTCCCCCTGAACAAGCCATGTGACCTCTGCTGCTCCTCGTATGGCATCCTTCTTCACCATCTGGACTTCAGCTAAGCCTTTGACACCACCTCCTATAGCATGCTCCTGGAGAACTGGCAGCCCACAGCTTGAACAGGAGCACTCTTTGCTGAATTAAGAACTGGCTGGATGGCTGGGCCAAGAAAGTGGTGGTGAACAGTGTTGCAGCCAGTTGGTGTCTGGTTCTTGTGGGAGTCCCCAGGGATCAGTGTTGGGTCCAATTTAAAATTTTATTGATGATCTGGATGAGGGAATCAAGTCTACACTTAGTGAATTTGTGGATGACACCAAGTTGGATGCAAATGTCGATCTGCTGGTGGATGGAAAGGCTCTGCAGAGGGATCTAGACAGGCTGGATCAATAAGTCTGAGGTTCAACAAGGCCAAGTGCCAGGTCCTACACTTTGGCCACAAGAGTCTCATGCAGTGCTGCAGGGTGGGGGTGGAGTAGTTGGAAAACTGCCTGGAGGAAAAGGATCTGGAGGTGCTGGTCAGCAGCTGCACATGAGCTAGGATGGCCGAGAAGGCCAATGGCATCCTGGCCTGTATCAGAAGTATCGTGGCCAGCATGAGTAGGAAAGTGATTCTACCCCTGCATTCAGCGCTGTTGAGGGCACACCTGGAGTGCTGCGTGCAGTTTTGGGGCTCTCACTTCAAGCAGGACATTGAAGTGCTAGAAGGAGTCCAGAGGAGGGCAGTGGAGCTGATGAAGGGTCTAGAAGGTAAGTCCTGTGAGCAGTGGCTGAAGGAGCTGGGGGTGTTTAGCCTGGAGAAAGGGAGGCTCAGAGGAGACCTTATAATTCTCTACACCTGCCTGAAAGGAGGGTGTAGCCAGGTGGGGTCAGTCTCTGCTCCCAGGCAACCAGCAACGGGACAAGAGGACACAGCCTTAAGCTGTGCCAGGGAGGTTTAGGCTGGACGTTAGGAAGAATTTCTTCACAGAAACAGTGATTTGATATTGGAATGGGCTGCTCAGAGGGATGGTGGAGTCACTGTCCCTGGAAGAGTTTAGGGAAAGACTGGATGTGGCACTTAGTGCTTTGCTCTAGTTGACAAGGTCATAGGCTGGACTCGATAATCTCAGAGGTCTTTTCCAATCTAACTCATTCTGTGATCTTGGCAGCCCTCCTTTCAATGCTTTCTGATAGCTTAATGTATTGTTTATGTTGAGGTGCCTAAAGCTGCCCACAGGACTTGAGGTGAAGCCACAACAGCACAGAGTAGAGTGGGACAATCAACCCCCTGGACCAGCTGGTGATGCTGTGCTTGTTGCTAAATGTCATCTTCAAACCATTTCTAATGCCACAAATTTCTTTCTTGTCCAGAAACAAATGTACTCCTCTTACCCTTCCTCAGTTTTACTTTCTCGAAAGATGGATATCTAGTCAAGGATCACATTTGTGTATGTAACTTTTGTAAAAGTGTGAACAAAGTTTACTTCAAGCAATTGATTCTGCTCTTGGAATATTTAGTATATTCACTGTCTGAAAGTCAGTGGTTATAAAAAAAAGTACTTTACATTTCAGTTACATACTGCTTCATCAAAAATGTAATGGGACAGAAAAGGCTTGAAGAAAACATTGTTAAATTTTTGACTGAGCCATGCAACTTCCAGCACAATACAGATCTTAGTGTACAGCTAAGAAATCCCTTCACAAGTTAGTTGTTGAACTGATTGTTTAATTTAATTATTTTTTGATAAACTGTTAATTATTAATAGAGAATGAAAGTGGTATATTCTATTTAAATAAATATATAACAAGTATTTTTAATAAAATATTTCTAAGGAGTAGAAAACCCATCCAACACTTCTGGAAGTAGACAAACTGTTCAGAAATGACTGCTCATTATTAATAATGCTGCCAGCAGTGATTTAAGAAGTTCAAAAAACAATGTAAAAGACAATAATTGGTATTGCTACTCTGAAAGAGTCTCAGTTGAAGCATGAACTTGGAATAATGGTCACATTTCCTTTCATTTCCACATTTCCAGCAGCCACTGGAAAGCTGGGGAGCTCTATACCAACGTGGGTTGGAACAGCTGATGCCCTCAGACATCCCTGTTGATTTCTACAGATGAAATGAAAAGGCTTAATTTACTTCCTTTCATGCTTTTCTTCCTCTGCAGGAAGAAGACCCTAATGTCCAAAATAGTTAACAGTCTGAAATTACCTCCACAATTAAAAAACAATAATGTAGTGCCTCAAACTGTGATAAAATAAGCATTGAGCTGCTGTTTTAATTTTGAATATTATAGTTTTATGGCTATATATGCATCTTCCGTACAATTGACACAAGGAAATTAAAAAGAGCATTAAAAAGGATTCAGCAAAGCTGAGTTCCATGTCCTGCTAGCTCTCAGGAAAACTTCTTGAACCCAGAGACAGGTCAGTTCACCCTGCCAACAGGTTTACCTTGCTCCTGCCTCTCCATACGCTGAGACACATTTTTTTTCTGGGCCAATTTTGAATGCAAGTGTAACATTTCTTTCAAGTACTATATTTATTGCAAGCTTCTGTTTATTCCTGGCATCCTTCCTTTGTGTTGAGTTCCTGTCATTGCCTGACTCTGAACTCCAGTTGCCTCATTTCCTTGGTTGCTTTCATACTATGTCATGTTGTTCTTGTGTCCTGTCCCTGTCCCCCTCTCCCCATCCCACTCCTCTTGAGAAGAAGTGTCAAAAGGACAGTTGGTAGCTGAAAACAAAAGATGACCTTCTGAGCCATGTATTTTGTGCAGAGAGTTATTTAAAGAGTGACAGGTGGTTTAGTTTTTGTACCAATAGCATTATTTTTCCTTTCCTTCACTTTTATAGTTTCCTCTGGGCTTTCCCATCAAGTTGTAGGATTTCTTAGCCTATTCAGAGTGTGTCGTGTTTTGGCCATGCACATTTGACTTGACCCAAACAGAGGAGTTTTAGAAAAGGCTTTGGGAGGCAACCATGTAACTCTCATGTTAGCTCATCTTGTCCTTCTGTATTGGGACAGACCCTAGTGAAACGAATCTCTTAAAATTATGAATGCCCAGGAAGCAGATAATAAGAAAACCCTATGCCAATTTGTAACCAGTGTTTTTTTATGTAGTAGGATGCCTCCTGACATTGTGTGGGAGCATAGGAGAAGTAATTTCCACAGGGAATTTCTTTTGCATTAGATACCCTGAAGTGTCTGTGCATTCCTGCTAGAGTGCCTGTAATGATATGACTTGGGGTTTACATAAAAGATTGTTGAATTTTTAACATGATCTTTAGTAGTACCTGTGCAACAGGTAGCTTTATTCAATATTTAAATACCTGGAGAAACCTTAAACTGCTGTAAGACTGGCTTAATCAGTATTTAAAAACAGGTTTATAAGAAAATGTGGGTGTTGACATTTGATCAGTATGACAAAATTATGCATATCTATATAGATTATATTAATAATAAAGTACTAATCTCTCACCTATGTTTCCAACAAATCAAATGTGCATCGTTGTAGAGCAGCAGTTCCCGTTTCAAACTCTGGTTTTACTTGCTTTAGTGAGCTGTATGTCAGGACAGTACTTGCACAGTTACGAGCTGCTATCAGTAAAACTTCAAGTTCTGCAGAGAGGCATCTGTTTGGTTAGTACATAACTTGCCATGGAGATCCATCCTGATGTAGATAAAGATTAGATGATGGTAACTGGCAGGATTCCCTTTAAAAAGAGATACAGAGGTAGGCTCTTGACATGAGGTTTAACTTATATTCTTTTTGCTTATGAACATTATGATTGATAAACATGAGGTTTTGAATAAACGTCACAAATTTTGAAGAATATGCAGAGTATTAAACTGCTGAAATTGCTTGCTAAAAGGTGCATACAGCAGTTTTATCTGTTAAAATAAGAATTTTTCTGAGAAAGTATGGGAGCCACTCAAAATATCTTACTATACTGTCAGTAATAGCACCTTAAAAAGCATTCAGAGAAGAGAAAAATGTAACATTTCACTCATATATTTACACAAGATTTTCAGAATTGTGCTTAAAACATGTTTGGAGAAAGGTGGAGCAGGGAGAACACATAGCAATTCATATGCTGCTTCAGATTTATTGAAGTAGTTTCAAGACAGACATTCAGTCCTTCTTTCAAGCCTCTGGGAAAAATATCAATGAATAATAACACTATAGAAGAAAAATAAACATTTGGAAATATTTTTCCATTCCACAGAAAAAGCTTATATACTTGACAAAACTTCAGGACAGTTATCCTGTCATGTATCCCAGTTGTGAAATTACATATGGCTGTGAATCTCATTTTGAACTTGCTTTTTAGTGTCAGAATTATGTCTTTTTGGAAAAGGAGGGTAGAGAGCAGATAACAGCAGGTTCTAGTGAAGGTCTAGGATGAGATTTTTCATATACAAGATCTTGAAGAAGGTTGTGAATAAAAAAATTGTGGTTTTTTCCCCGTTTTCTTATTTTCCATTACTCTCTCCTGCTTTGTGTATCTTCTCTTTTTCTTTCTAAAAGCCCTTCAAATCTATTTTTCCTCATCCTTCACTTGATGATCCTTTGTTTTGCTCTGCCTCTAACCTGGTTGTTCCCTTCCCATCTAATTCAGCTGATGCTAGGGATGATCACCATGCTGCTACTATGTATGGAGAAAAAAAAAGTGAGCAGCTAGTTCAGGTAGCTAGTACAGTCAAACTGAACCTCCTTTTCTCTCCCTGAATGTTAGTTTAGGTGAGAGTTTATGCCAACTGTTTTATTTTGGGGTCTTGGTAACACCTTTCAACACTGACCCATTTTGCTTCTTTTATGAATCTTCTAATGAGAGATTTCATGGCATCAGCCTTTCAAGAAAAAAGCTGAGCTTGCCCCATCTTAAAAGTGCTACTAGAACATTTTTGTGTACACTATCATGACCAGCATGCTGTAGCATCCTGATTAAATCTTTATTATGACTTGAGTGTCTCAGAGCAAAGAAAATAAGAGAGGTGGTTCATGGTAATCTGAATGGCTGTTTTACCCTTTTCTGAAGGTATCCAGACTCCTTTGGTTGAGAATAGGTGAAAAACGTCCTGTGTTACTTTGTTAGGAGCAGATAAAAAAGACGCACAAAGCACATTTTCTTGTGGGCAGGAGGATTTGTGAGCAAAGCCTTTATTCAGTATTTGGCTTTTCACAGCTTTCCTCACTGATGCTTGGGGCAGACTGGTTCTTTCTCGTTGTAAATTTTCTCTTTATTTGCATTACTGTGGTCTTGTGAGGATTACTGCAGCCATAACTACAAAAGATACAGAGCACAGTGATAGGAACTGATAGAAAAAGAATTGGAGGTGCAGTCTGTGATCTTCCACGGGAGTACTTGGGGTATCTATGTGTGTCCTACACTGTTTACCCAGAATGGGTGGGTTTGGCTTCATCCTAAAACATGTGCTTTCAGTGTGATCTTCGGCCTTCTGCAGTCAATAAGGAACATTTTTAAATGAGGATTCAGGAAAAACCCACCCAGGGAATGAAGTGTATTTATTAGTCCATCTGCTAATGGCCTGGAAAGAAAAGTGCTCTATTAGTGAAAGAGGTACAGCCATCAGAGTGTATTATGGAGTTTCATCTCTGTGTGTTTGGATGCATGACAATTTTCCAATGTGTGGATTCCTGCTCCTCACAGTACATTCTGGCTCGTTAGTAACTAAGACAGATATTTTCTGGAAGAAAAATACGTTCCTTAGAAGGATCTAAATTCTTCTTGCATGCATGTACCCAATAATTTTCAGTTAACTCAGTTGACAGCTTGGCACATCCCAGTGACCATGGCCTAGATTAATGATTGGTGCTGATACTCTGCTACATATATCTTGATTCGTTTTATTGGTGCCATGTATTGTACAAACAGGGAAGCACCCATCTGTGTGAAATAATTCATTTAATTTCTGATGCGAGGTTAACACTATAAAGATTTGTCAACAATTTTTATTCTTCATTGGGACATCAAAAATAATTGAAGCCATGTCCCCCTTAGCTATTACAATATCCTGGGTGTGGCTGGAGCTGTGCAAACACAGTGGGCTTCTGTTAATTTAATCCATCTGGATATACAGCAAATCACTAATCAGAAGGCTTCTTCTGTTGGTGCAGTCTCTTTCCATTTGGATGCTCTTCTGACATACCCATGTTAGCATAACTTCTGCAAAAGAGACTTATCGATTTTGATTGTAATGTTTTTCAAAATGTGTGACTTCACTGTGCAAAAGTTGGAGACTTTAACACAGCAATATGCTTTTAATGAAGAGAGTACACACTTGTGGTTGTATTTGCTTAACAACTAAAGGATTTTTTTTCTCTACATGTTAGAATGTGCAGTACACCTATGCTTTGAGTGTATGTGTTATCTTTTTGAACTTTTTCACCCTTAAGAAGCTTGAGGTAAAAATTGGCCTGTCCCTGATCCTTAATATTAGAAACTAGAGGAAGGAGTGGTATATACAGACCCATAAGAAGTCTGACTCAGACATTTAAAGGATAGATGAAAAGAAATTTAAAAACATAATGTTCTCCAAATGCTCATTATTTCATTTAGACACACTCTTTAAGAAAACTGAAACTATTGTTTGAATAAGCGTTTTGAATATTCTGTTGAAACGCAGTTATCCTCTACTTGGCTTGTAATTGCACTAATTCTTTTATATAAGAGTATGTAAGCATCTAACTCATCTCTTCTTTTTTTTTCTCTTCCTAGTTAATGGTCTAATGACGCTTGGATTTGCAGGTGAGTCTTGCTTCAAAAATTCAAACTTCTGTTTCTGTTTTGCTAATGGTTGACTTTTGAGAAACACTTCCATCCTATCTCATCTCAATTAGTCCACTGTCATGCATTTTTTACAGCTGGTCTTGTCCATTGGCTGTATGCAAAGAGAGTGTTGTAGTATTTTGTAAAGGTCGTTCTCAATAGTGGCAGTGAAACTGCAGGATTATCCATGATTTTGAACTCTTTTGGTCAGGGATTTAGACGGAAACTCTTGTGTCATCAGACTGTTCAAATGACTCTGATATAGATTTGTTTCTTTTTTCTCCTATGACCCTGCAAAATATTTCAGTTTTAAATAGAGATAACCAACAGAATTTCAAGGGCATGGAAAATCCTTTCAAACACCCTGCTGGGAAGGGGCTGGAGTAAATTGACAGCACATGTGACGTAGTGGAAGAAAAACTTGTACTCTGTTGGATTTGGTTATAAATCAAATGATAGCTGGCTGTTTAGATTACCCTACCAGGAAAAGCAGCTTTGTGTAACTTTTGTCAAAGCATCAGTGCAGGATTTAAGTCGTGAGCTATGCAATTTTGATGTGGTTTTGAATTCTGCAGTTTTAGCATTCATCTGCAGGTCTAGTTGTGGAAAGTGTAACTGGTAACTGCTGCAGCTGCCAGATAAATTGACAGGAGCACTTCAGTAGGCAGGGTCCATGATATCATGCTAACGTCCTGTGGATAAAATTGTGCTGCCCCGGTGTGGTAATTTTTGCCATTTCTATCACTGGTGTGTAATTATAGTTTTGACTTTTTCCCAACATGGATGAAGGTTTCATGACAGCTTTAAGAGCACTGAAAGTCAGACGTGATGAAGGACCAAGGGTTGGGTCCCAGTGAGCGAGCTGTACACTTGGAGAGGTTTGTGGTCTGCAGGAAGTTGTAGACTTATGGTTTCAGGTTCAGCACAGGCTGTCCCGTTATGGGCCTGCTGCTCTTGGCAAATATGTGAAAACAAAGTGTTTATTTGGTTGTCATTTGTCATACAACATCATGGAGAGAGTGACCACCAGCTGAGGAGTCAGCTGTGATAGCTGGAGTTAAAGCACAAGCATGTGCTGGATGAGAAAAACGTTTGACTGATTAAATATACTGAAGTTGCCATTATAGGTTGAAAAAGATACAGGCTTGCTCAAGTCAACATTAACTCTTTCTTTGCAAGTAGCTATATGCCGTAAGTTCAGTTTCATTTGATAATTGTAGATAATTCATCGAATTATAGAATTGTTTCTGTTGGAAAAGACCTCTATGATTGCTGCATCCAACTGTTGCTCCAACACTGCCAAGTCCACCACTAAAATTTGTCCCTAAGTCCCACATCTACACACCTTTTAAATACTTCCGGGGTGGTGGCTCAACCACCTCCCTGGGTAGCCTGTTCCACCCCTTTTGGTGAAGAAATTTTTCCTTATATCCAGTCTAAACCTCCACTGGCACAACTTTGGGCTGTTCTGTTGCTTGTTTGAGACCAAACTCTGCCTGGCTGCAGCCTCGTTTCAGGCAGTTGTGGAGAGCAATAAAGTCTCCCTTGAGCCTCCTTTTCTTTACCCTAAACAACCCCAGCTCCCTCAGCCACTCCTCATGGGACTTGTTCTCTAGAACTCCTTTAGTGGCTATACTAAAGAAAAAGCTGTGACTGTGGAAATTCACACCCTTTAGCTGGTAAGACATACAAATATTTTCAATGTTAAAGTAATTTCACAGTAATATAGTTAATTGAATGCACTGCATCTGTGTAAGCTTGAAAAGTGCTTTCTACACTGAGATGTGAGATTGGGAGATCCAGTTAGCTTTTGACTAAAAATGCAAATGAGTGGTAACAAGTTAGTATGAGTAGTAGCTAAGTAAGATTAGAAAAGTGATTAGATAGGTTCCTCTATGCTAGGTTTAAAAGGCAGTACTATATATGATAACCTTTAGTTTTTTTATACCAAGTTATGTTTTTAATGTATTTATGTAAATATTTATTTTGTCTATTTTCTAAAATTGCTTAAAAAATTAAATGCTAATCTTATGAGAATGTAAGTGGCAAGTTGGACTGTGTGAACAAATTTGAGTGATGTGTTTGTGCTTCTATTTCAGTATTTGTGATTAAAGTGCTTCTGATGTTTCCTAGGTGCACGTCAACAGACTGAGCTCTGCAATGAATCTCTCATGTTAGAAAAGTTGCCTGCCTGTGGGAAATTCTTTGAAGAGATGATGAAGAAAGTGGACTCAAAAAAGTGGTGCAACCTGACAGAATTTATCATGTAAGAGCTACTTCTGGTTTTAATAGTTCTCCCCTGATGCATATAAAATATTTCTGTTCCAGAAAATAGAAAACCTTCTGTATTTTGTTGCCACTTGCAGAGGGCTAAGCTGTAGCTCTTAAGCCCTGCAGTAAGGACATGTGCACACAGAGACACCCAGCTCTTAACTCAAACAGTGTGCAAAATAATCCATTTTAATGAAAACTAACCAATGGGCTATTTAATACTAGCTGCTATTGTGTTACCTCAGACAGTTGTGTTTAAATTTAATCTGTATTTCTGTGCCTTTTAAGCAAACGTTCCCCAAGTAATTTCTTTTCTGTGAAACCACTAAAGCAATAATGCTTTTAGAATCATGCTGTTCTCTCTCTTGACAGCAATGCAGTTCCCTCCTCTGATTCCCCTTTTTTCAGTTAGATTACACTGTTTCAGAAATTCACCTCGTGTGAAATTGCCCTATCCAAATTTAAAATGATTTGTCCTATTGAACCTGCTGTCATGTGTTTCTTTGCCTGCCAGCTAGCATGGAGAGAGTGAGCACCACCCATTCTGTTTGGATGTCTAAAATACAGCAAGACTGACAGTAACGAGGGTGGCATTATTATTCTCTAATCTCTTTCCTGTTCCGTAGTTACTGGAGATATTTAAACATCTCTCTATAAAGCTGCACACCTCAAATTCTGATCTGGAGACAACTTACAGGGTTTGTGAAATTGGTGGCATTTTTGGATTTGTGGACTATCTGTTTCTTAAGACTATATCTGCTCATGCATAATGCCTGGTTTTCAGAAGCTCTGAGTACACTCTACACCAGCTGAAATCAGAGGAAACTGCAGGTGTTCAGCACTTCAGAAAACAAGACTCGAGTGAACTGGAGCTGGTATGGTACGAGCTAGCCTGAAGCAGAACATCTTCCTGCATTTGAAACTGTGCTGGTGCTGTTTCTGGAGGCTGCTGTGGAGGCAGAGTAGCCCCAAACCAGCTGTCATCACACTTCTTACAGTGTCATTGAGCCCCAGATATGTTCTCGTAGGGTCATTGGTCCTGCTTAGTGTCCTGTCATGTTATGCAAGACTTTAACTAGCTGATCACCAACAGACTCGACAGATAATGCAATGTTGGACTGCAGTGCTGTGTTCCTGCAGTTCCCCATAACTCCCTTAGCACCAACCTGTGTTGAAATGCCCCACCTGTTGATAATGTTTCATAATCTGACAGCATATTTTCAATTTAGATGCTATTCCTTCTTAGTACATTTATTTGCACACTTTGATGACTTTAAAATCTTGGAATCTGTTGAAAGGTAGATTCTTAAATCCTATGGCACTGGAGTGAAAGATGCACTCATGCAGTTCTCTCCAGCTGTGGGGAAGAGCAATAGAGTGTTGGCTCTTCTAAATCAGCTTGAAGAAATTGCAGTCAAATCTGACAGAGAAGTTTGTATATACAAATAAAAAGAAAATCCTTGCAGTGCTGGCACTGCTAAATTTATTTAATAAATATCTGTATGTTATGGGGCAACAAATTTAATTTTATAACTCATCTAGGTACAAGACTTATTTATTTTGAAGGAAACACTGTAATTTTGCTCCATTTATCTTCATTGCAATTGTTTTATAATCACAAGACTTTTTTGCTGATATGTTGTTTGAATTGTTAAATGACTTCAACTAATGGGATTACTTGCAGCAGTGAAAAGTAACTATAGGAGCTTAAATATTAGACTATGCCTTTATTAATGCAGGATAAAAAACAGGCAGCTTTTTGCAAGATTTCTGCTAAAATTCCTTCAATTGTTTACATATTTTGGTGCAAGAATTTTTCAAGGTTTGGTGATGACTGAAATCTCTGAGTTTTCCTGACTTTATTAAAGTTAAGAATCCACCTTGATTTTTTCCTTTCCAGTTGTGCTCACCATTTGGTGTTGTTTTCATTCCCTGTACAAGAAAATTTTTCTGAAGAAGTTGGTCAGTCTGAGGCTTTGCACATTCCCTCAAAAGCAGTAGCAGAAGAATTCAAGGCTCTTACAGAAGAAAAGTCTTTTAAATTTTTACATAATCCTAATTTTCTAAAAAAAACTTTTTTTTTTTTTTAATGTTTCAAGTTCTACTTTAGGAGAGAGTAGCAGGAGGAATTTGTTTTGAAATTTATCTTCTGAATCAAGGATTAATCAAGCATTAGAAGTCTGATTACAAACTTATCATAGGGGTTCATTGTGCTGAAGAAGCTGCAAATGTGCATCTACCTTTAAGATTTTGACTCTTTTGAGAATACACATTGTTATTTGGTGTCATGCATTCTATAAGAAACATATAGAATCGCAGAAAGGCCTGGTTTGGAAGTGACTGTAAAGATCTTTGAATTCCAACCCCCTACTTTGGGCAGGGACACATAGAGGCTAATTTATTCCAGCTTATTGGAGGAGCCCTGAGAGATGGGACAGAAAACACTTCTTACTTTGGAGTAATCTGACAAATTAATGAAAAACTGGTATATCTAGCCACTTAAAATTCAGATGCTTAAACATGGTAGTATTAAGTTTGTGCTGATTTTATATCTAGCCTCCAGCAGTAACAATTAATCAGCCTGGGTCAGACAGTGGGTTAAAACTGTAAGTTTGGTATAAAAGAAACTGTTTCTTCATGCAGTAGTTTCTGCGTGACACTTTTTCTCTCTTTTTAGAAAGAAATCTTTGTAACTTATATTGAAATGTAACAGTTAATGGAAATCTGTTAATCTTCTAAATTCCTTGTTCTATGGAGGAGTTTTAGTTCTTTAGTATAAAGGGATGTCCTTTCGTTATGGGATTGTAAATAGGAATTATCTGTAGTGCTTCAGTTTGGCCAAACATTTGCGAGAGAATTTGCAGTGACTCCAATTTGCTGTAACTTGATTAAACTGTAAGATTTTCTGACATCTCTGACATTCTTAACAAACTCGTGTTCTTTAAAAAGCAGCCTTTTTACTGATTTTGAACAGACGAGGCTTCTGTGTGTGGCAGCTGGTACCACAAACCAATATGAGAGTTTTAGCCTCCTCAGCTGATATTGATCTTGCTGGAAGTGTAAAATGATCACATATAAACAGTAAATTCTCAGGTAAAGCTTTACAGGAGCACTATTTGAAGAAAGTTTCCTTTTTAATTTTTGCATGTTTCTGTGAGGATTTGCAGTGAGTTAGGATAAAAATACTCCTGTTCAAATTGTCCAAAGGTATTTGAAAGCTTAAATACGATGAGGGATCAAAGTGGGATTTAAAAATATTTTAAGTCAGTTGGATGTGGTGGATTTCAGTGGTTCTAGCTTGGACATCAGAATATGAAGGCCAACCACAAACAGCTTACAAGAAAAGTAAAACCTTCAGGCACAGCCAGAGGTGTCCATTGACAGAAGAGAAGGAGTTTGCCTAGTCACAGTTTTGCTGAGGCCTTTAGGTTATTAGGAGAGAGCTCTGAAGACGAAAATACAACGAGGTCGTACATGGCAAGTGAATAAGCAGAGACTAAAATGTGGGTGAAAGCTATATGGGAGTTAAGAAAAGCAAATATACTTTTCATTTGCAAGAAGAATGGAAATTGCAGGAAGGTTTTTATTTTTCATGTGTAATATTTTTGTTATGTCTACTTACAGTAAGTAACAGGTATGTTAATAGTGCTGCATTACATATAATAACTATGTATTATATTTCTGTATTATCTTCTTAATATTTGGCAGCTACAACTGAATGTGTAAAATCAACTACTGTCCACAAGCCAAAATTCATTATTAACAGTCAGACTTTTTTTAGTGTGCTGTGATAAATCCTGGTGTGGGACTACAGTTGAGAGGCCAGGTATGACTAATTCCTGAAGCAAGTGGCCAGATGAAGACGGGAGTGTCCAGAGCTGTCCTGAAAAAAATGTTCCTTATTGTAATTGCTTAGGTTGCTTTCTATTCTTAGCTCATGAAACAGTTTTTCAAATACTTCTAACTGGATCCTGGAAACAATTTAGCTAGAACAAACAGTCTCTAAACAAATCTGTGTGTGTCTCCTAGGCCTAACCCCTATGGAAATGTGGGACTAAAACATACTAAAGATGATTTTCAGTGGCTTGTTAAAGTTTCGGCCTGCTCCCAAGCACCAGTCTTCTCTCTTTTGCATCACCATTTTCCAAATATCTCTGAATATAGTTACCAGCATTTCAGTAATTTTGAGGCCAGAGAGATGGCTCTGGCCATGTCTGCACTGTTGCATAATGCAGGCCACACAATCTGCCCAGTAGTCACTATTGCAAACCCTGTGAGTGAGTATATTATGGAAAGGCATCAACTCTTCATTTGAAAGATTAGTATTGATCCATAACATCTATAAACAGATAATGTCATCTGTTACAGGTGAGGCATCCTCTTATTTCAAGCCAGTACTACTGTTGCAGCACTCATCTCATAAGTGTCTAGGGTTGCATATACTTTGGGACTCCCAGTCAGTCATTCTGTGTTTACCAGCCAAGGAATAGCTGTGGATTTAGAGTCCAAGGGTGAAATAGCAATTTGTGTTTTGGAAGACAGTTCTAGCAAAGTAGTGCATGTAAGACATGTCAGATCTGGATTTTCTGTTTGAGAAAAAGAACTGATTGTAATAAACTTCTGCCTCCAATCTCTGCATTACTTTTTATCTGTTTTCACAGCTCTAGGAGTCCCTAATTTGCTGTGAGGCAGTGGCTGTGACATTGCTTTACAGTACCCAGAAGATGTTAAAAGTCTGATTTTTCTCTTGTTTTAAATTTCAGTTCATAGCAGAGTAGGAGAGGGCTAATTTTTTCTTTAGCTGTATGTCTGAAGCAGATTCACTGCAGATGTGTGTGTGTACCTGATGAAATTTCCTGCTTTGCTGTGTGAATGATCCACGGTCTGTGCCCACTGTAAATAATGAGTCTTTTTTCTGTACAGCCTTAGTGTAGTTTTCCCACAACACTTTGCTTGAAATGTTAATTCTATAGTTTCTGTCCCATTAAAGATGATGAGGCAGTTCACCCATGTTCTTTACAGATGCTGAGGATTTGAAAAAAAGAATTAAGGAAAAAAAATTGTATGACTAAATTTGATGTAATCTGGAAAAGTAATCCTGTTGCTCAATTTTAAAGTCAGTGGGAATTTTGCCTGTTAGAACTGGGCCCAACTAAGCTAATTGTAAAAGGGCCTAGTTTTCAAAGAAACTTAGTAAAATGTTACATGAAAGAAAGCCAGATCACATTGACATGAATGGGAAGGCAAGCACTGGAAGAACTATGTGCAGCCCAAAGTGAAATTACATGCCCACACTTCTGAGTCTTGCAGCTAAGAACCTTTGCTGGCTGAGCGTGTATGTAAGAACCCTTCAAAGTGAGTAATTTTCTTGGTCAGTTATCTGAGTTTTTTCATCTTCCCCATTAACTACTGCAGGAAGCCTGATCTAGACACCAATCAGCATTCAGCTGCTAATGACAAAACTTCTACAGAAGAGGACTGTTCTGTGAAAACCATAGAATTTGCTGAGTGCTTTGGGTTGGAAGGGACCTTAAAGATCATCTGCTTCCAAGCTGTGGACAGGGACATCCTCTGCTAGACCAGGTTGCTCAAAGCCTTGTCCAGTCTGTCCTTGAACACTTCCAGAGATGGAGCATCCATAGCTTTTCTGGGCAATCTGTTCTAGAGAGTAGAGAATTTCTTTCTAATATCTAATCCAAACCTACTTTCTTCCACTTTAAGGGCATTTCCCCTTGTTTTGTCACTACTGTCCCTCTCAGCTCTCTTTAGTCCCCTTTAGGTATTGGAAGGTGCTATAAGGTTCTTCACAAAGCCTCTTCTACAGGCTGAACAACCCTAAATATCTCAGCCTGTCTTCAGAGGAGAGGAGATCCTTTTAATTTTCCTTTTTTAAAATGGGGGTTCTTTCCTCTTTTCCAAAGGGAGCTTCAGTGAACTGGTGTGGCTTCTCAAATGTGAGGATAGTGACTTAGCCATTTCCTCTGCCAGGTCTTTCAGGACCTGCAAATGCCTCTCATCAGGTCCTGTGGACCTTCAGGTTCCTTACATGTTTTTGAACCTGATATTTTCTTACTGCGTGTAGTTCTTCATTCTCCGAATTCCTGCTTTGCCTTTTGCAAGTGGTGGGGTCTGACTGGAGCATTTGCCAGTGAAGACCAGGGCAAAAAAAGTTATTAGAGTACCTCAGCCTTCTCACTTCCTGGGTAAACACCTCTTCAGTTTCCTTCCAGATAGGGTCAGCATATTCCCTAGTATCAAATCTCAATACAAATCCCTAGTGAAAATCTCAGACAAACCACTGGGTTTGTTCTGCAGCTGAGGTGAGCCACTGATACATGTGAGCTGATGTGTTCCCATGGTAATGGTCTCACAATTAGAAAACCGACACCTTTGGTTCATTGTTTTAAATATTTTCAGAAAAGTCTTGCTTCTGGATTTTTGCATGTGATTTTCTCATATGAAAGGTAACCTAGGGCTGCTGGAAACTGGATGCTTAGGTGACCAGCACATACAATTTTAGATCCAGAACAGTACTGATTAAAGGAAGTCCCACCCCTCTGATTTGTGTCAAGAGGGAGCTGTCTGTATTTATGTTGTGGTTGTAGACAGACAAGTACATCAGTTATGGTTTACCTTGGGCAAAGTCACGATAAAAATGCTGCAAATCACAAATGTGCTTGCACAACAGAAGGCCATCTTATTGCATGGTCTCTGGGTAATTTTCTGCAATGTTGTTACCTGAAGTTCTGTATGTGTCTAAAGAGTAATATCTTCTTTTCCCCTGAAGATCTAACTGAGAAGGGGGACCACAATCCCTTATTTAGCCAGCTGTAAGTCCTCCCAGTTTTGTTAGTCCAGATTTTATAGAAGAAAATATTCTTTGTCAGCTCAGTGTTTCTGTGAAGGAAAGTCTAGTAAACCTGCACTTTGTGTGGCCTCATGTCAGTGTAGCTGACACCATTTAGTTTTCAGTGGGGTATAGGAAAAGGACTGGTGTGGTAGATGCCAGCATTTGGTTTTCTTTAGTAGGATTGTTTTTCTTTGAGCTTCTCATACAGATACAGTTGCTGCTTTTTTTGAGCTCTCATTGAAATGATGATGCTGATATTTAATCTTTTTTACCTGTGAATTTCTTTCACATCTTTACATATCAAAACTTGCAGTAGTTTTTTACTAAAAAAGCCATCTAAAAACTCCTAGAGGTCATGGCAGCAGTGGAAAACCAGACTGGTAATTGTTACCCTAAGAACATACTGTTTTCCTTCTGTGACTCATGCCTTTCTTTTCAAAAGCAAAGCAGCTTATAAATCAATTAGGTGTGAGGAAGTAAAACAATGGAAAAGAACATAGTATTTGAGCACTTGTGTTGCCATCATGCTGGTAGCTGACAATAGCAATTTTTCACGGCAGAAATAATACTGCTTGCTATTATTTAAAACATTGGGAATGAAAGAAACCTAAAGTTTATAAAATCTGACAGAGTAGCCAGCTACAGGGCTGTGCTGAGAATGTGTACAGTCATGTGCAGTTTTGGGATCAGCCATCCTAGTTGCTATGAAGTTAATGCAAAGGCACAGTGGGTCCCTTAATAGTGGGGCTATAGTAGAATATCTTCCATAGGATCTGTATTTCAGATCACACTTTCATATGAAATATATTAGCTTTTTTTTTAAATTGAATATGTCCTGATGAAAGTAAATAAAGGGGTTAGTTTGAATTCAGACACCAGGGTTCGACATGAGGCAGGAATACTTCATTCCCTTATGACTGCTTTCTTTCTGATGGATGCAGAGGCTGAAATATGGTTCTTTAGTGCAGTTATCACCTTTACTATAAGGGAGAGGCACAGACATTTTATATAATAGATGATAATTCCAAGTGGGGTACTGGAGATGCTTCGGATACTCATTTCTAATATTTCTCTCTTTAGTGCAGAATTACAGCAATGCATTTCTAAAACTGTGTTTGCTGTGGCCATCTTATATGATGCAGAAGGGTGGTGAAAAACATTAATGATGTTGAATTTTTAGTGAATTACTCTAACCTCTAAGTTGAATTGGTATATTAAGAACACTGGCATTTCTAAATTCTGTGATGACCTGCAGACCACTTTGCTTATAAATGCAAAGCTATCAGTTTGTTCTGCAACATGTTACAGACATACCTATGCTACAAACTACCAAGGCCTCATCAGTTTTTCATCTGATGAGATTTCTTGGGTTTTCATTTTAGACACTGAAAAAATCTTGCTTTTTGCAAACAAAACCTTGCTTTGAAGAGCTCACTTGAAACCGATAAATGGATTTGTTGTAGAGGATTAGGAAAAATTTGCCAATATTTTGGGAGGCTGGTGGATTACATACACTAACTACTAAGAACTCAGATTTGGTGAACTAAAGCTATGTATTTGTTATTTCAATCACAATACATGTTGTTATCATAGTCTACAAAAGCCACCATTCAGGGATACCAGTTCAGTGGAATAGGGAGAAGAGAAAACAGCTGGAATTTGTTATTCGTCATGGGTAACTTTGTTTGTTAAACCATGGGAGACATTGAGTCTTCCATTAAAAAACATCATGCCAGAATAACGTGCTTTTTCCACTATTATCCATCTTTTCAAGGTTTTTAAGAGCTCAAAACGTTCTGTTCTACAATATATCAACAATTTTGCAAATCTTTGTGAAAGTTCTGTTAGTGTGAAAAAAGAGAAAGAGAATTACCTTTTCATTATCAAGAGCTGAAAACTTTTCAGCTTTTAATGTCAGATTTCAGTTTTTCAAGTGTTTTCTCAGCAAGTTTTAACACCTGTTACATGTATTTGTCCTGAGTATTTTTTTTTTCCAAAAAAGGAGTGAAATCTGACAGTTGCCAAGAGGTCACTGATATAAATATAAATATTTTCCTAAAGTTTTGGAAGAGTTTTCAACATTGGTGAAGTTGATGTCACCCCAGTAGCAATATTTTAGCAAGGGTGCTGTGAGTCAAATTGATTTGTACTTAAGCAGATACCCTGGACTAATGGTGATAGCTTACACTCACAAGGTGACATCAGTATGTCAGTGCTCATATTTACAAATGAACTAACAAATAGATAAAGATATAAGAATGTAATAATTGTAAGTCACTTGGAAAAAATAATGTAAGGAATTTAGAGGTGGTGTTAGAAAGCAGTCTGCTGTTAAATCTCAAGACTGTCAGCTGATATGCCCTTCAACACCTTTCATGACCTTTTTGAATTTTATTGTGGTAAGATCAATAATTGAAAACAGTCTTATGGAACTTATTATTAAAGGCTGTATTTTAAAAAATTGCATAAGATTTCTGTGTAAAGTTGCTTGGTGGTAAAACAATATGGTATAACTTGACAGATTGGTATCATTTATGAAATGCATATATAATGGACAGTATATTTTAAGATGCAGTGAAATGAAAATATAAATGTATTATGAAAAGGAAAAGTTAATGCAACTTTTATGGTACTTCTGGTTTGTAAAACAATTTCTACATTCTTGTTTTCTAAATGGATCAACCATGAATATACAATAATGGAGATTAACTCAGCAGAGACAAAAAAGCAGATTTTCTTGCTCCAGGCTACATGTGGTATTATTCATGTGGTTAACTGTTGAAAACACAATAGGTATGAATTAATACTAATATGTTTTGTATTCAGGGTCTTGTTTCAATTACAGATGTTTATTATGTAATAATACCTAAAAAAAAAAAAAGTATTTTATATGGTTAATTGCTAAGGCTCTGGCATTTCTATTTATCTTTACAGAATAGTGTATAATTCAGTGTTGGAAAGTAGTTCCCAGACAAGAAATGCACTTCTGCACTGTTAAACTAATAAGTCACCTTCTTCAGCCTGTTGTGTGATCTGCAAAAGGCAGACACTTTGCTGGTTGCATTGACAAACTTGAAGGCAATGTATGAGATGCCTGTAGTGTTTATAAAAACTAACAGAAATATGGCAGTTTGTAAAATTAAAAGTTTTCTCTAAGATAAGTGCTGAGTACAGAAGGAGTGGAAATCAAAGGTTGTCAAGGCATAATGCATTGATGAACAATTATGAGCACAATTCTTTGCAGCATTCAAGAAACTGATGTTTTGCCTTTCTCTCAGATGTACAAATACCTTTCATACATTTCACTTACTCCTAAAATGTACCATTTCATATTAAGGTATTATTATAAAATAAATATAAAATTCTGGCCTCTAGAATTGTGATCTATGCCTGCCTGTGGGACTGGGATTTACCAGTGAGGTGCTGAATCCAATTTTTATCTTCAGAAAGGCATCTTAAGAAGCACAATGATCTTAAGACGTTCTATATTAACAAAATAATGTACTTGAATAGCAGAAAAGCAGAATTTTCTATATTAGGGTTCTTCTCTAATGGTCTTTATGCTTAATTTTAAATCAATTTCTAATGTTGTTACCGCTCCTCTGATTGTATGGTTAATTTTTCATAAGTTTTGGTATCGTTTGTGAACTGTCCGTGCCTAGATTGCAATTTCACATAATTCATTTATTATGCAAGACTGCAAAAAGGATTTATTCTTTAACTAGTCCAGTAGCTGACATAATCTGAAGCTTAAGATCTGTAATTAGTCAACTGATTTTTGACTCCCATTATTTGTGCTCTGCTTGCAGCAGAACACAACAGCCACTCTCCTCCCAAAGCAAGTGGCTTTTTTAATTACAGGAATTTAAAAAATTTATATAAAACCCATTTTCCATAAATAATCAGGAAAAGTGTACATTCTTTACATGCTCATAAAAGTTATGTGAGGAGAGTTATGAAAAGGATGATAAAAAGTTCAACTTAGTAGCAGATTAATTGTTGGGTTTGAGTGTTTTTTTTAAATTTTTCAACCTGTGGAGATGCTACAGTGGGTGTTTTTCAAAGTGTAAGCCTTATTAACTGATTATTTCTATTTCACAGCTGCATATTATCAGATATTTCTCTCCTTTCCATTTGAAGAAAGAGTGGTCTGGTATTATAAAAGGCTTGTGCTACTTTGGGCTAAGTGGAATCTAATAACAGCTTCCACTCAGCAGGTGACACTTTAATACTCTGTAATATCCTCATAAAAATGGAATATGAAGCAGTTGTTTGTAGATGTAGGCTGGAGTGAAGAAGAAGGGCCCTTCTGTTATTTATTTCCCTGTGAGTTTTTGTCTGTTGGTCAGAAAAATTATTATCTTCATGATTACTGTGTTTTGGGTGGCTGTCTGGAGGCCCAGCTGTGGAGCACCAGTCGGAATTCGAGCCACATTTTCTCTGTTCACCTGTCAGCTTGGTTCATCTAGTTGGAAAGAAAAGCCTTGAGCTCCTGCAATGTGGCATGAGCTCAGAGTAGTTCTGGGCTAGCTACTTTCCTCCTGACTCTGGCTCCTCCTCAGGTGTTGGATGATTGAATTGAAGCTGTCCGAGCATTTAATTTTGGAAGCAGTGGTGGAATGATGGTTTTATCATGGAGTTGTAACATTCTGAGAAGAGTGGAGACAAATAAGCTGTTATTTGTAGCAAACTGTACAAGGTGAAAGAACAAAGTGAGTGATGTATTTGGGAGAAGGCAGACCCACCTCAAGAGGTGATGGTGTCAGTGGCTGACCCAAATGCCTGCAGGCACCAAGAGCACTTGGCACTCGTGCTGCCTGCAGTGAGGGTTGTGCACATCCGTGGTGACTCTGGTGGAAATGCTTTTGGAGAAGGAGTTGAGCTGAGATAGATACAAGGACAGTGTACTGCTTGCACGTCTCTCCATCACTACAGTGGCAGATTTGAGTGTAATGCTCTAGAAGCTTACTTTTTTTCTTTTTTTTTTTTTTTTTTTTGCGAGGCTTTTTTTTGTGCTAGGCAGAGCAGGTGTGGGACTCATCTGTATAAGCTGATCTGGACTCCCTTCCTTGGCAGGGGAATCTTAAAGGAAGCTGTCTTGTGGATTGTGCCCTACAATTATTCCACTGTTTCCACTGGCTGTTTCTAAGCATGCAGAATTTTGATTTGAAATGGAACAGGACCATAAATAGTAGGCATGTGCTTTCAAATGATGTTATTGGCTTTTCAGGGCTCTCATCTCTGTCATGATTGGCCTTTGAAGAAGGATATGCACCAGAAAATGCTAATGGTTTTCTTAATGACACTGAGGGGAGATGCACAGCTGATGGGAAAGAAAAAAATCCAGATCTTAGTCAGATATTGTCTTTGCCCTGTCACTGTGAAGTAATCTGAATTGAATAGAGAAATAGACTATAACAGAGAAAAAGCAGATGTGGTAGCAGACATTGTGCATCTGCCATTTTCAGCACTGAAAAGTGTTCAATGGAGCTCAAATGATGGTCTTATGATTTGGATATGAATTTTGGAATGCTTCCTGCTTCCCTTCACATATTATAGCACAAGGTTTAAAATTTTAGTTGTAAAATTTCAAATATTGACATGCAGAAAAACATGTGATGTGTTTCAATATTTGCCTCCAGGAACATGCTGTCTCCTTTGGAGAAGCCTAAGAAAACAAAGGGCTTTCACTAGTTGACCAACTTGACAAAAACTTTAAAACTTGATCCTTAAGAAGAGGTTTTAAAATTGATTTAAAATTTAAAATTGTGACAGAGCCACAAGCCTGATGTGTTTGACTGTAAGGGGCAGGTATATAATGATTCTATTCATGCTATTAAGGACATCATCAGTGATGGCTACTTATGAGATTCTGTGCTTATAAGAAGTTGGATATGTAAGTGTTAAGTGAAATTTTTTGTGGGATTAGGATTTACTTCACTTACTCTCTTGATTTTTGTCTAATTCAATGAAGTTATGGGATTGGCTTCTGAAGACATGATGCAGTGATGGCATTACTGATGCCATCCCCTCTTACTGGGTGTCCTCCAAAAATGGGCCAAGTGTACAATTTAGAAATCATTAAAATCTAGGTCAGGACTGGTGGAAGGTAAAGTCTGCTTGCCAGTAGAAGTTTCTAGCTAGGTAAAATTCTGGTGCTACTAAATATTTGATTTTAATGGTATAGTATGTGATGTCAGGCTATGTTTCCCATTTGTGTAATGTAGTGGTTTCTGCTCCTCATTAGAGATGACAATTAGGTGTATAAAGTAACTGCTTACATCTACAGTTGCCTTTTATATTTACATTTTCTGGCTGTATCTTTAGGGAATTAACAACAATGTAGTAATAGTTGTGCATTTTTGGGTTTTTAGTTAGGTTCATTCAACCATTTTGTATTTTCCAGACAGCTGTTGAGGTGAAATTAAGGGTGAAGATCTGTAATTACTTCAAAGGATACCAGAATCTGTTTATTATTTTCAACCCAAGTGAGCAAATCTGTCACAGTGCTCATTATTTAGTGACATGAGAGTAAACCGTGCTTTATAATTTTGTCATTAAACCAGTTTTCCCCCTCCCCCATTAATTTCCTTCCTTATGTTTTTGTAGCACGTTATTTTCTTGAGGCTGAATTCTTTTTTGGAGCTGCACAACAGTAGATCTGATCTGATTAGGGAGGTAAAAGTGTGACTGTGAGAATATTCATCTTGGCAGAAGATATGTGATTAAACGATTCGTGAGGCACAGACACAAATCTATTTGGAGAGATGTTGAGTGAGAAAAATCTCAGAAATATTCCACCATATTTATAGGCTCCTAACTCACTATAAAATTAAAGTTATCCTTTTAACATGTAGTGAAACCTCAGGAAATTATCATCTTAAGATTTGGATCCTTATTTGAAGTTCATCCAAGCTGTTACACCCTGAAGTTCTATACAGTCTGGCTGCATCTCTTATAAGAATAGGCTTCTTATTTTTGTGAGGTTTTTTGCTACCTCCTGCCCCCACTTCATCTGGAAATGCTGTAAGAAGAGCCATATCATCATGATATTTCTTGTCAATATTTTTACATTTCATCATTTCGTATTGCAGTCTGGGAGGAGGTTACAAGGATGATAATTCAATTTAATATGTGACTGTGTATAAAGAAATTTTTGATTGAATAATTTAGGGGAAAGCAAATAGTTTTAAAGCATCTTTATTAACATACATCACATGACTTGTAGTGTCCTGGAACAGTGCCTCTAGATTGCTGTCTGGGATTGTAGAGTAGCAGGAGTGAGTGTCCCTGGTGTGTCTATGACCTAGCTTGCATTAAGACTCAATTATGCTAGAGAGATTTTTCATTGTGTTCTGAGTTCTTACTTGACTCAAAATAACAAAAATTACTCACAATGTATTATATGTATCTTGTACTACCCTTCTATAATTATATCAGTAATCATGAAACTGATTTATTTAAAATGGGGTAGAGAAAGTGTGGTTTGGTTTTTAATTCCTGGCCCTCGTCATTAAGTGACTGCAAAATATTCCTGATTGCTTATGTGCTGAGTGTCTCTGTGGTGGACTATCCATGAGTGCTGAAGAAGCAGAAAGATTCTCCTATTGGAACTGACAGTGGGTCTACTGGCTGCAGCTAGAAAATGCCCTCAAATGTTTAAGTAGCAAATATATGGTATTCAGCTTTTTTAGAATTGTTTGGGATTCTTTCAAATAACAACTTTGCATTGGAAAATGCTTATTTGTTAAAACTCTTAATTAAACAATCTATTTGTTTTCTTAGTCTCATGAAAATGTGGAAGAGGGTTTTGTGGGTTTTATGTTTTTGTAAACATCTCTGCAGTTTTCCTGTGCAGGGATATTGAGGAAGAAAGAGGAAGAATTTACCACATTCCTCCCTGGTGATGTGGAAAACTATGGATGAGATTCAAGTCCCACTTAGACTGGGAAGTACCCTGAGTGAGAGGCAACTGTGATGAGATGTAATAAATCCAGCTGTCTATTTAAATAGTATTCATGTTTTAAATAGACATGAAACACTATCCCATTAAGGCAAATGTGTCCACTACCATTCCTCATAATAACCACCTATTGTCCAGGTTCTTGGTTATAGGTAATAGGTTTTCTCATGGATAAAATACTCACAAAATAAATTATTCCACATTTTCAACAAAAAAAAAAAAAAAAAAACAAACCAGTGACACAATTGTTATTATCTGGTTTAGTGGAAAGATGAAGTACAGGAGAAAAAGTGTGTGTGCTCTGAAAATGAAGTATTGTTCAAGAGTATTGAAAATTGTCTTTCATGAAAAATATGTTATAGCTCAGAGATTGCTCTGAAGGGAATTATTTTTTGTATTCTCTGAAGGTATTTTCAATAATATATAAGGAGTTGGTTCCTCAATAGAAACTACAGTTGTCCTGAGTGTATCAGGGTAAAGCACATCTTTATATGAATTTTGCTGCTCAGACTATGCTTAGATTTTGGATTCTTTCTCTTGGACTACTTAGCTGAGTAGAAACTCATATTATTTTTTGGCCTATTTGTTACAAAGCTTGTGACCTGACTCCCAGTGAATATCCTTTTCCTGAGTACTACCTAGGCCCCTTGGAGCTAGCTTGAAAGAGATGAAAATGTGTCTCAGCACAAAGAATAAGAATGTTCCCACTCCCTCTTATAAACTGAGAGGTGAAGGAGCTTGAGCTCCAATGTGCTCTCCAGTTATTCATTCTGGGAATAAGTAGAAACTACCATTTCTTGGTCTTTCCTTTCACAAGTTGTATAACTTTTTTGCACTCCTCTTGAAGTATCTCCAGTCAGAGGCCAGGACATCTTTGTCATAGCCATTTTATTATACAGAGTGAAAAGGTTTCCTGTTCCAGCCTTTACTATCCGAATAAAGAGAATTACATAAGGCATAAAAGAAGTAAGCGTAGGAGAACTGAACTGGAATTAAATATCTATTAACCCCAGTCTCCCTCTTAAAAAAGCCCAACAACTTTGCAGAGCAATTGGTCAGCTACAAAAACATCCATGCTGTAGTAATGAGGATGCAGTTGCTCCCTTCTGAGGCAGTGTTTTGGTTTAATTTGAATTTTTTGATTAATACACTAAATAATGTTATTGTTTTGATTTGTCAATTTAAATATATTTCTTTTCTGTTGTGAGACAGAACTAGGAGTAGAAGTAAGGCAGGCTAAAACTTAAAAGGTTATAAAAAGAAATTTATTAGCTACTCAAAAAAAGGAAAAAAAAACAAATTTAGAATAAGATTTTCAGACTACTTCTTTCTTCCCTCTCCCAACTTTCATAACAACGAAATAAACATACAAAAAACTACTTCAGTTAGTTTCCAACTTAAATAGTCTTTTTTTTCAGTTTACTTCGGAGAGAGAAATTTTCTTTCATCGGGCTATAGGGACTTCTTTACAAGGAGGAAGAAAACAGTCCTCTCGTGGTTTCACTTTCATGATTTGCATCTGCCCGGGAAGAAACTTGCAAAGTCGTGTGACTTTTCTTATCTTCACAGCTTTCCCAAAGCTGTGCTTATGGGCCATGTTGAACTCATGGGGTAGTACTTTTAAGAATGAATTGTTCTAGAGCAAAAGTTCTCTTTATTTCTTTTCTTTCTGTTTATGCTTCATCTTCAGAAATCAGAGATCCCTTTGTTTCCTCGGGGTAAAAGATTGTTAAAACAGGTGCTTCTTGGTCAAATGATTCATTAAATTGAACACTCCAGCTTCCCATGTCTTTTTTCTATGGTTTATAGAAATATTTACTGTAGCATCAGTTCATCCTTGCAACGTACAAAAGGATTTTTTAGCCAACTTTTATAGCATTTTCTCATTTTTTTCCTATCTTAAAAATTAACTCTTGATTCACTGACTTCGGAGTATTTTCTTTTTTCCTTTTTATATGTAAAGGAAAGGTGGAGGTTTGTAAAATTTTAGCTGATCCACAGTTCCATGCAGAGGATCTTTTTTTAAAATATTGACTTTCTGTTGCAGTGCATAAACTCTAAATTACTAAACTACATAAATATTTAAGTGAATTCAGCTTTACTGGTAGACATGCAGTTCTCCTGCAGCTGAGATTTTTGTTTATGTACCTTCTCACTATTGTGAGAGAGTTATAGTGCAGGTAGCTTTTTTTTTCTTTTTTTTTTTTTTTTCATGATAGAAGGTTTTAAGAAAAAATTGTAAGAAATTCCAACTATTATGATAACATTTTTATTCTACTTTGGCTCTTAGGGATTCAGTATGTCACAAGTTTTTTTTATCTGGCCTTTTGGCAACACTTAACCAGCTTTTTCTAACTATCTTGTACTTGCAATCAAAAATCAGCAGGAAATATTTTTGTTCAAAACATTTAACATTTAAGAAAAAAAATTGTCAGAATTCTTGGTATAACACTGAATTTTCTATAGGATTTTAAACACAGAGGAAAAAGAATATTATATCATCACATCTTTGAGCTTAGGGTACTTTTATGCAGAAGTCACCCGGATTTATCATTGATTTTCTTACAGAGGTGGCTGCAACAGCAGCCCTTGATGGCACAAGGGTGCCCATGAGAGCATGGCCCAGAGCAGGCTGGAGCAGAGTCCAGCATTTTGGATTCCTGCCTGGTGCCTGTGCCAGATGGAGCACTGACCTGTCTGGGCAGCTGCATGCTCCTCCATCTCTGCACTGTAGCCTGCTGAACCCTGTAGCCTTGCCTTCAGACCTGTTGCTCTTCAGGTCCCCTGGGATTGTATCTCCCCCATTCAACCAGACATCTCCAGCTCCTAATTTAGTCCAAGGACGTAAAGAATGGATGCCATCAGGTTGCATAGAAGAATGAAACTATTAAAATAGCAAACAGCTGATATTTGTATTTTATTTTTAGCTTATTTCCTGTTGTTTTCCTGTGGTTGCTGATGTCACAAAAGTTTCCTTTCTAGTCGCTTTGCTTAAAATATACATACATTGTGCATATATGCACCTTCATGCCAGAACTTGGTGTTAGATTCTCCAGTGTGTTTGCTTATGAATGAGGCAGTATTGGCTCAAACTCCTTGAGAATGAGAACTGCAAGGAACTTGGAGAAGGCCCTTTCCTTGAGGCTTTTCCTTCTTCTGCAAACACAGTCCTGAGAATTTGGATGCTCAGCAGGCTGTGTTCCCAACCTGTGTGCTTGTAGCATGAGCAAGCAGACATTTTGCCTGACAGACACACAGCAGAGAGTAGAACTTCAGTCTTGGCCCAAACACTGAATGTCTCCACTTCACAGCAAAGTATTGAGTCAACATTAGTCCCCTGCAGGATTTAGTGTCAGAATGAATCAATCATCAGGAGTTACCATGTCTATATGGGCTGTATAGGGAGAGTAGGGTCTTCAAATGCTATAATAGGATGATGTCCCTGGAGGTGTCATGTGGGTTTTTGCTCTCTCCATTCTATTTTTAATTCCCATTTGAAGTGAGTTTGTTGAGTCATGCAGGACTAAAATAAATGCGACAGACAATAATTCAGCTTCCTTATTTCTTGCCCTATTCATGTAATGACCAGACACTCTTCGTCTTCCTAATTTCCCATCTCCTCCCCCATATCCATTCACTTCCTGAATTTCTTTGGCTTATAATAACACCACAAAGCCCATATGATTACTCATTTAGACTTATTGTTTCCTTTTTTTTCCTGAGGGGTAGCCAATTCTCATAAATACAAATTATTCCTGAACAGGTAAATTTTAGCACATGCAGCATTGAAATCACACGTCAGGTATTACAAGGAATTCCTAGTCTTTCATAAGCAAACATGCAATTAGAAATTGTTTATTTATTTATTCCCTGCTGGGCATTTGCTGGAGTTGAAAAGAAGAGGAATTTTGTCAAAAGCTAACTTTCTGTGTGTTTATTTTCCCATTATTTTCTTACTGCATTAGAGTGCAACAGAACCAGAATTTTTACACAGTACTGCATGTTCAGTCCTAATGCCACATAATAATTTTCACTACAACATCATGTCCAGTGGCAGCTGAGGCATGAAATATCCATGCTTTGTTCAAAATGTTCTGTTCTTGGCACATTTGTGTGCATGTTTTTTAAAGAATCTGTAGATGTCTCTAGTGAGGGAGTTCTGTTTGTACTGAAGTGACATTAGGAAGTCCTGGCTTCCTAATGTTGGGATTTGACAATTGTCCATCTGGGATCTCAGAACTTCACGTGTGAAGTCAGTTCTCCTTCTGTGTCACTGGGTAGTGAGTAGCCACAGCTTCCATTAGAGGTCCTTCAGCAGAGTGTCTACATGATAGGCACACTCTTAGAGATGGTACATGGTGCCCCCTGTAGCTTTCTCCGAGTGTAATGTGCATATACATTCTATTTCAACTTCTCTTAATTTTCTTCTTCTCCCAGGTATTACGACAACTTTACCCAGTGCACAGAACGTGAAGCCAACAATGCAAGTTGCTTTTGGCCAAACCCCCTTGCAGAAGGCTTTATCACTGGAATTCATAAACAATTCTTTTCAAACTGTACTTCAGAGAAGGTTCACTGGGAAGATCCACCGGATGAAATTCTCATAACACTGATCTTGATCCCGGTCATGTTGACATGTGCCATGATAACACTGGTAGTATGGTGCAGCAAGAGAAGTGATATCCTGGTGTAAGTTCTTCCTCTGGGCTTTCTTTTTCTTCATTTCTTTACTCCCTAAACACTAAGAGAGGAGGACGAAGAGAGGAACTTGGCATAAAGATTTCATATCTGCTGAAATGGAACCAGTGAGATACTGAGATGCTCCTGTGAAAGAAGAGCTGCGTGCTGCTGCTGCAAGTCACTGCTTCTGTCTTGACCATGAGTGCTGCTGGTGGAAAACTTTACTTCCATTGAGCCTCATCAGCATGGAATTCACAGGCAGCTCCCAGAAACAGGAGAGTTCCCAGGCAAATGGACCCCTTGTCTGCAAAATGGATAAAGTTACTTTTCTATGGGTAAAGCTGGCTGGTAAAGTTTTGCAAAGCTGTATGTCTGTAGTACGGACTGTGGGGGAAGTTGCATTTCTTGAGGTTTTGTGCAGGACACTCGAGGTTTTCATCTGTGATTTGGCAACATCACTGGCAAAAGGAGCTGATTAACTGATTAACCTGGATGTAACCAGGTGGCAGCTTTTCCTAGAAGCTAGTCAAAATCATAATTATCAAAACCGGGAAGTATTGTTCTGGCAAAGAAACAATTTATGTGTCCAGTGACTATCTGAACAGGGAAATTATCATGCAACATTATAAAATAGTTTATAAAATTCCTTTAAGCATGGCTGCTAGGAATTGTATGTCTTACTAACAAACTCTGGGACGATGTACAAGTCTTACTTTACAGAGCTGGAAAATGTGAGAGGAAATTGGTTTATTATAAATATACTAAGGAGTAATGAAGAAATTTTCATATGCCAGACTCTTTATTTTTCCTCTTTTATAATTATTATTCTTGATGACTTGTGTTCACTGTATATTCCCCACACTCACTTCAATTTGTGCAAGTGATATCCTACAAATAAATATAAAGGTGTCATGTTGATTGAGGTGCCTTTCAGATTATTGTACATAAATGATTCTTTGTCCTGTGAAGAGTGTGGGAACTAAAGTATGAACATCAAAACTTGGACTAGAAGTAGAAGGAAAGAGAAAAAATTCAACTCAGAAATCTTATTCTATCAAGTTATGTAATAGTTGAAATAAAGATCATATGCTCAAAACAAAAGAAATTTGTTTTGCAAACCTTCTTTTCACAACATGCCTTCAGTCCAATGCTCTTCTATGACAAATGTGCAGTGTCTGTTACAAGTGACTTTTCATTTTTCTATACCTTATGCACACAAATAAAATACAGTTGAAGGGTCTAGCAATTGTGTTTTATATGTTTTATAGTTAGATTTTCTCCTTTAAGATTCAGGCACTGTGTTTGACACTTAGGTCTGTGAGTATGAAAAGTATTTCCATGCTTGAATCGAATTAGAAGTGCTTAATTTACTAGATTATTTATACATTGTTTATAGAGAAAATAAACAACCCCTGTAAGCTGTACTGGTTTGTTTTCATGTCCTTTCACAAGGGTTGAATGCAACTTGTTTTTTCATTACACTAATGTTGGAATGATTCAATTTCAAAAGTGTTTCCTGTATGGTTTTCCAAAGACTCTTCCTCATTCTCTAGATGCTAGCAGAAATTGCTCTTTGTAAAAAAGAAGAGTGAAATAATGTACTAAGGATTTCGTTTAAATTTTATATTTATCTGTTATTTTCTGTATTAAAATGCTTTGAACCACCACAAGAGTGGTCAGTTAAAAAGCCCATCCCATTCATTTTATCCAAAATATTGTTTGGTTAAGCATTTTGTGTGGCCAAAACCTGTCTTATATTCTGCATAGAGTTTTGTTTTAATCCTCTTTTTACTTAAACTTTAGCAAGTTCAGGACAAGTTTCAAAACTAGTTTGGAAACCACAAAGAAAAATTCTGACTCTTAAAAAGCCACATGAATTTCAACCTAATTGCTGTGTTTGAAGCAAATTCTGGACCATTTTTGACTCATTTGAAATTGTGTTCACCTGATGAACAGGTCGCCTGAGAGATATCAGTCAGCTTAATTTATAAAACAGATTGGCCTGGGTACTAAGTAAAGAAGAAAGCTTGATTGCTTCATACCATTAGATATGTACTATGATCTTTAAAAGAATTCTATATTTAAAATATCTAGTTCCAAGTCTTTAAAAATGTAAGATCCAAAGAAATAGAAATAGTAGATTTTACTTCATGTGCCATGGAATAGGAGTAGAGGTTTCTGACACTAGTCTGTGCTTTGGAGGTGAAAATTTATTTATTGTTGTGTGTCTTCCTCATCCAAGTGTGATCTTCCATTACTTTTTATATAGCTGAAGAAGGGCAGAGAAGTTGAAACAGTGCATGGGAAATAACACTGATTATTTAATGTAGCCTTAGTGGATTAAAGCTGAGAAATATTTATAGTGCTTTTAGGAAAAAAGCACCTGCAGTAGTTAGTTCTTAACAGCTGTGTGCATTAAAATTGGGACCCAGAATGATAATTGTTGAATCTTTTGACATAGGTTGTACTATGTATTAACGAAAGTCAGTGGTTATTTTTTGCTGCATGGACCTTGCTACCTCTCCCCCAAAGCCTGTTTCCATTGGCAAGAAAATCATATCTGGTACCAAGAATCTGGCTCATTTATTAATTGCAAATTAATTTGATGTCACAACAGAGTCTCAGGAATAAAGATATTCAGAAAGAAAGAAAATAACTTGTTCGAAATCCGTCCTAGAACTGGAACAGTGGTTGATCCTCAGAAATATTTAGGCCAAAAGAGAAGTGACAGCTAGCTGAGATTGCTAATTACTGTGAGTTGTGGGATTTTTTGCTTTCAGTAACAACTGGGGAAGTGTGTATTTCCATAAGAGCTTCAGCAAAGAGTTAACCAAAAGAAGGCAGAGAGGGCTGTCATCTCTTTCAGGAAAAATAGCAGGAGGCCAAAGGAGGAACAGAGCTCCTTCAGGGCAAGGACAGAGATGATCAAGAACACAAAAAATTCGGTACTTTCTCCCAAGAGTATGACCTTACCATAAGCGGGTTAATAGCAAATATCCCTTTGGGGCATTGGTAAGGAATGGTGAGGAACTCCTGCATGCTGCCTGCCTCTGTCCAGCGTTCCTGAGGAGGGAATCAACAGCCTCTTTCATTTCTGGCATCCCCACAATTAGATGAATGCATATGGTGCAATGCCCTTCTACACAGTCTGGGCATCCAAATGAATTTACAGAAATGCTCAACTTTTGTGCCCCCTTTTTGACTGGTGTAGCTGGTGTCTCTTCCTGTCTAAATGTCATGTGTGGATCCTGGCAGCAGGTGTCCACCTGCTCCAATACATTGGCTCTTATGGAAACTGAAACGAAGTACGAATTTTGCAAGGCAGCAAGATGTAATGCTGACGTGCTGGACGTTATTTTGCTTCAGTCTTGATCGTCAAAAGCGTGAGGTATTTCAGAAAATGAAAGGTCCTGAGCTGTATTTGTAAAGTCTGAGTTCCATAGGAGAAAAAGAAAACGTATTTTTTTTAGCTCATAGGTTGTTTGGAAGGATAAGGACAATTAGTGACTGTCATTGCTTCTGAATACAAGAAGAATGGAGCTCTCTGTGTGCTTTGACAGAAATACTTATGAGCATGCAGTGGTGTCTTAACACTCAGAAGTGGACATAGAAAAAGCTGTTGAATTTTAGTTAAAGAGTCTGTGTTACAGCTAATTTAACAGAATTTTGAAATAAGAATCTGAGACCCTCAGATAATTCAGTGGATTTGATAACAAAAGCAAATTTTCTGCATAGTAGGAAATCTGAGGAGCATTGAGACTACTACCTTGTCTTTAGCTGAACTCTCAGCAGAACATTTTGAAAGGACACAAATAGTAATGGTGCATAATAGGCATAATGTGTCAAGACCAATTGTGCTGAAACACTTGGGGAGTGGAGGCAGACCCAGGTGGTCACAGGCAGTAAAAAGGTTCCACCCTGCAGCTGCTGTGAGAGATAACTCTGCTTGGAAGTGTCTGGAGACACATCAACCTGGTGCTGTACTCAGCTTTGAGGGACGTGCCTTTTGTGCCTTACACAGAAACCATCACTAATGTGATGGCCTGACTGCTGGAATGGAGACAGCTTCAAATGAGTTTGTAGATGTGCCCTTGTAGAGTTTCCTGGGAGTGAGTACAGACAAGACTACCAGGCTACTGTTTTCTTTTTTCTTTGGAACTTGCAGGGATGGCAGCAGCATAGCTGGAATTACTCCTTAGGATTTGACATTCAGATATAACTGAGTTCTGTCTAAATCCTTCATGGTTGGGTGTTTTTTTGTTTTAAAGTTTTTTACATCTAGGGTTTAGATATCTGCAAGAGAATAGGGCCTTATACTTCATTTTTGTCACATTATAAGGGAGACCCTTGGTTTTGGTGAGAATAATGGTAAGAAATGCTGTCAAAGAACCATCAAATGGGTCCTAGTGACAGTTTCACTGTAGGCTCAGCTACAATGTGGTAGATTACTAAATTATAGAGGATGTTCATCATGCTCCAGGTACCAGGTACCTTAGACCTGTTCCTCAGTGCCCTGTCTGAGTAGGAAATAATCTTGGAAGGATGCTATGAGCATAAGAAAGTGAATGATCACAAGTTACTTAGAGAATATTGAGTTGTAGAACATGCTTACAACAATCGAATGATTCAAAATGACAACAATTAGAAAACCAATGGGAAATACATGCAGGGAGAATTTTACTGATTCAGCCTATTTGGCTAATTGTTTTCCTTGTTGTTACTTGTTTTATTTGCAGTTATTATTTTTTTTTTAAATGAATGGGCTAGAAGGGGGAAATAAGGAGCCTGTGCCTGTTAAAGCAGAGCCCTAAGCTTCTGTAAAATGTCATTATATTTCTCATCTATGATTAACATTAACATTGGTCTTTTGTCATCTTCATTCTCCTGCTGCTCAGAACTGCAGGAGAATGCAATTTCTGCCTGACAGTTTCAAAACCATTAAAGATTCAGAATGACAACAGTGGAAGCTTTTTAGCACATAGCTGCTTAAAAGTGAAATATGTTGGGTGACTTGGAAACTAACTGAACTATTCTTGGAGACCACACCAGGGAACTGCATAGGTGTAGAGACAGTGAGAACACAGATAATTCCAATGACACAAATCACTTTAAATCCTAAGAAATTGTGACACATTTAATTGCTCACCTCATAAAAACAATCTTAGCTTGTAATTAAACAAAAAAATACTGGAGAAAACCTACTTATATACGTAAAAATGTACCTTACTTCTCTCTATTCTTTAACAGGACTATAACATAACTGCAAGGGGAATGTGCTGCTATTTTCCAGCTAATAGTTGTTATATACATTATGGAGACTCCATGACTGAGTGTGAGTGGTGTATCTGCTCAACATTTGATGCATAAAGAAATTCTATATAAACCAGAAAATGTTATGTGGGTGCCTGTCACTGCAAAGAGCAAATCCCACTGGTTTATGTGTGTGAGAAGCCATTGGAGGCACATATGAGCACAGAGCCAAGCTTTATTAGAACCAAGACACTTGGGGAGACCAACTGATATCAGTCTTGGAGCTAATCTGTGTCTGATCAGACTCTTATACCACCAAAACATTCAGGTTTTGATAGATAATGTTGGTCTATTGTAAAAGCAAAGATACGTTTTTTATGAGAACTGAACAGACAGGTTGTTTTGTTAGGAGCTTGGATAGGAACTAAATTTGAAAGCAGTTCCACATTCAGTCATTCTTATTTCAAATTACTGAAATGAGGCTTGGATTTGAGTGAGCTGTAGAAATCTAATTAAACGAAATACTTGCTTCTAGATAAAATAATACATGCAAAGCTACACTTTGATTTTTAAGTTGGTCTCTGCCCTTTACATGAATTTTAACCTGAGTGAAGAGAGAAGAGTGAAGTAAAATAAGCCAAATTATTTTATGACGTATCAAGAGTTTTGTTAATTTATTTAAATAATTATTTATTTTTATTGCTCTGGTTTATTTTGCAATTTTGACTTTGTATTAAAGTACATTACTTTCTTTAAGCTCAGCATGGATATTTTTTCAAAGACATGAAGGTATTAACACAGGCAACTGGTGCCTTGCTTTCTGTTTTAGTTTTGATGAAAATACTGGACACATTTGTGTCAGAGTCACAGTCTGAGCCAGCAGACCTGAAGGAATAGCCAAGTCAGATTATAAAGGAAACCTTCTTAGTCCTAGTGGGGCACTGCAGTAGAGTGCTGCTGGAGTCTGGAGTCACTCTGCAGACTGAAAAG
Source organism: Sturnus vulgaris (assembly GCF_052056855.1). Classification (NCBI taxonomy): domain Eukaryota; kingdom Metazoa; phylum Chordata; class Aves; order Passeriformes; family Sturnidae; genus Sturnus; species Sturnus vulgaris. The sequence continues at coordinate 62,915,855 of NC_142243.1, read as the reverse complement.
CCTCACTTGGAAAGACTTGAGTTTGCTGTGTTTTGACAAAGGGAAAAATTTTTAAGGACAACTATAGTAATTGAGGTTACAGTTTATTGAAAAGTTATAGGATCAGCATCTTAGACACCTGTGCACTGGGATTCCCATGCTGGGATTTTGAATGAGCTCATTCCCTCGAGTCTGAGTCTCTAAGGAGAGATATTTGCCCAGAGTGTAACATTTATGAGGTGGTTGGCATGAATTTTCCTGACAGCAGGGAGTGAATCCCAGTTCTCTTGGACTGCCTAATTTGTCCCAGTTTATTTTAAAGTGAAGAGCTCTGCCAGTAAATTTTACCCTTTTTAGGAATTAATCTGGGCATTAAAACGGCTTTTAAAAGCATTTGGAGAAACACCAGTATTTGACAATCATGTTGGCAGAATATCTGCAGACTACCTGTTTTTTCTGTCTTTCAACAATTTGGTTTTGCTAGCAAAACCAACATGTTTTAGGAGCACTTTCTTGAGCAGAGTAGCAGAACTAACAGTCCTTTCTGATAACTAAAGCCTTAATACTTAACACAAAATGCTGTCATAAATCTACTACATACACTTTGATTTTCTTATGTTCTTTTCAGGAGATGAAACCAGTAAGCATAATTTCAGTACTTCAAATGTGGTGATTGATCATTGGATCCTCTCCATCTGCATGCTGAACACAATCTGAAATAATTATGAAATTATTTTTTTTTAGCTGCAAAAGTGAAGGAAAATGCTTCTGACTTTGGCTGCATACTTTGGTAGATTATAAGACTGGAAGATGGTGTTTTGTGTAATATGCAGTACTGTCAGTGCATCATCTAGGATAACAGTTTAGAAATACAAATCAAGGACAGCAATAGGTCACAAATATTTCTAATACTGCAAAAGTGTACTAATGAAACAGGAGAGTTTTGCTGAGGAAAAATCAACATTATAGTATTTGTTTACAAAAAGGATCCAGTGATGCCAGTTGAGGTTTTAATTAAAAAATGAAACCCAAACCCTGGTAATGAGCAGGAATAGAGTTAGATGAACACTTGAAAAAGCAAAGACTTAGCTCTGCATCAGCTGATGGAATTTCCCAAATGTACACAGTGTTTGGTTTGAGTCTGTCAAATGTTTTTGCTATGATTGCTATGGTTAATTGTCCTGGGTTCCAGAAGTTTTAAGAACATTAAATTCAAGAGAAGAAACACAGCTAATCAAGTAAAATTATAAAACAGTGCAACTTAATGTGTATTCCAGAGATGATAATGCAGTCAATTCTGCTTTGAAAAACCCACACTGCTCATCAATTTTTTTTATCACTTTATGCTGGCAAATGTGAAAGTTTTGATTTCACTTGCTTAGAGGTGGGTTAATTGTATAGGTCCAAACTCTGTTTTACATTCTCTAATTGTATGGTATTTATAGAGCGTTATGAACATGCTCATTTTCTGCCAATGTACTTTTGGTAAGAAATCAGAGTTGGAATCCCTTGCTCTCAGAAGAGTAACAAAAAGGGTCAGCTCTCTGTCTGGAGACACAGGGGGTCCTTTTTTGAGCAATTAATATCACTCCAATTGCCATGATGAGAAGTTTGGTAAGAAGTAAAGCAGTGCATCCTTTCTGTTGGGCTCAAATTCCTTTGAGCCCAATGACAAAGATGTGCTGCATTCTGGAGAATTCAAATAACAAGAACCTTCCTTTTGGACCACAGCATGTGCCTGTCTTAACAGTCTCCTTTAGTCAGGATAACCTTCATTTTAGCTCAATGGCTTTAAACAAATGGCAGTCAAACATTATGTCCACCACTGCTTTTCTTAATTCTCTTTCATTCTTAGCACAGTCAAAAGAGTTTTAAAAATTTTTGCCCTTCAGAAATACATCAGGCAGCATTTACGTTTCCTTTAAAATGTTGCTGGTATTTATAAATGTTAGCAAATAGAAAATACTATTTTTCTCCTTTATCTTGACTTCTAGATAGGTTAGAAAGATGCATGTCTTGAGAAAAAAGGTCAAAGTTTCAAGATGAAGTAAAATTTGAAAGACATTTTACAGTACTGGTAACAAGTGTGGTGTCAAAAATCATATAATCACTGTAAGTATTCATTTACATTTTTATTATATTTGTAAAATTAATTTATGCAGAAGTTACAGATGGATGTTTTCTCTTGGTTTCTAAATTTCCTCAGTATATTAAAGTAAACTGTATATTGCACAGACACTTTGTAACACAAGTCCGGACACGTAGGATGAATTTGTCATACTCATATTCTGTTGTGCCCAAAGCTATTATTAAAATCAAAGTGTTCACAGAAGAAAGGCCAATGCAGCAACCAATTGGACCACCCAGCTCACAGACAAAAATAGAGCATAATTCTCTTTTTTTGAATATATGCTATTCTTGCTCATGGGGATACATAGTTGGAGGGAAAAATGTGGCTGTTGTTCTTTCAAATGTTTGTTATAAATGGAATGCACCATTTACCCTTCTGTAAAGTGCTATCCAAAGTAAAAGCCTTAGAATAAAAACAAAACAAAACAAAACAAAAAACACAACAAAACAAAACAAAAAACCCCAGTTCATGATTTCTCCTTGAAGCATTGTTTCAGTGTTCAAGGATATAGGCAAGGGAATTGGTGCCTAACTGTCTGGAGGAATTTGAAAATGGCCAGACAACACAATGTGATGAGCAACCAACAGAAGTTGGCAGTGTTTTGCACTTGTCCTATGCACTTTATTTATGGAGAATGAATCTGCTTCTTAGAGTAGATGGCTATCACTTGCCATTCATGCACTAGGTTTTCCAAATCATTTTTTAAAATATGACTTCTGGGAAGTATCACCTTTCACTGATAACCAGGCTAGCGAATATAAATCCTTGATGAAAACCAAGTATGACATTAAGAGCAAAATTTTCTCTAAAGGTCTTTCCTGCCACCATAGCTTGCCAGCCGGGTCACATCCCAGGCATGTCCCCACATCCCAAACATGTCCCTGCAGCCTGGTGGGTCCCTGACACCACATCTTGTTATGTGCACAGGGATGAGGGTGCACTGCCTTGCCCTTGCTCCCTGACACCTGGACGCCAGGGAAACACTGATTAAGTTATTATACACACTTGCATGCCTCAAAATGACATGACATCATTTTCACAAGCCTGTGATTACCAACAACAGTGACTCACTTCAGTCCCGTTCCATTCCAAGGAAGAAACCCCTACAAATCTGAGTGAAAGAATGCATTAGCAGCATGTAACATAAAACCAGCCCCCAGGGCAGATGTCTTTTAATGTTTATAAGTTAATGGGAATAAGAGAAGTAGAGCTAAATTGCCTGGT